>NW_027591527.1:0-85250 GCF_964213995.1 Mustelus asterias | reverse complement strand
AGGGTCAGTGCTGAGGGAGCGCCGCACTGTCAGAGGGTCAGTGCTGAGGGAGTGCCGCACTGTCAGAGGGTCAGTGCTGAGGGAGTGCCGCACTGTCAGAGGGTCAGTGCTGAGGGAGCGCCGCACTGTCAGAGGGTCAGTGCTGAGGGAGTGCCGCACTGTCAGAGGGTCAGTGCTGAGGGAGTGCCGCACTGTCAGATGGGATGTTAAACTGAGCTTTCTCGAGTCTGGGTAAAAGATCCCATAGCCGCTGTCAGAACGGCAGTTCTCCCTCAAGATCCGAGGGCAAGGTTTGTCACTAATGTTTGGGGCGGCACAGTAGTTAGCACCGCTGCCTCACAGCGCCAGGGACCCGGGTTCGATTCCCGGCTCGGGTCACTGTCTGTGTGGAGTCTGCACGTTCTCCCCCCGTATCTGCGTGGGTTTCCTCCGGGTGCTCCGGTTTCCTCCCACACTCCAAAGATGTATCGGTTAGGTGGATTGGCTGTGCTAAATTGTCCTTTAGATTGATCACGCTCAAGAACAGCTTCTTCCCTGCTGCCGTCAGACTTTTGAATGGACCTACCTCACATTAAGTTGATCTTTCTCTACACCCTAGCTATGACAGTAACACTACATTCTGCACTCTCCTTTCCTTCTCTATGAACAGTATGCTTTGTCTGTAGAGCGCGCAAGAAACAATACTTTTCACTGTATCCCAATACATGTGACAATAATAAATCAGATCTAATTCCTCCCCCACCTAGAATCATAGAACCTACTGCCAACACCTTGGTCCTTGTTGGCCACAGAGAACAGATGCTAACCTTCAGCTCGTGCCAAAGTCTGCTGCCCGTATCTCAACTCACACCGAATCCTGTTCACCTCCCTCGCCCCATCCAGCACACCCCTTGCCCCATCCCCCCCACCCCTCTGCAAATTCTCTGTCCAGCAACACCTAAGTTTAAAGTTTTAAGTTTATTTATTGGTGTCACAAGTCGGTTTACATTAACACTGCGATGAAGTTACTGTGAAAATCCCCCTAGTCGCCACACTCTGGCGCCTATTCGGGTAACACTGAGGGAGAATTTAGCACGGCCAATGCACCCTAACCAGCACGTCTTTCAGACTGTGGGAGGAAACTGGAGCACCCGGAGGAAACCCACGCAGACACGGGGAGAATGTGCAGACTCCACACAGACAGTGACCCAAGCCGGGAATCGAACCCAGGTCCCTGGCGCTGTGAGGCAGCAGCGCTAACCCACTGTGCTACCGTGCTGCCCACATGGCCAATCCACCTAACATGCACATCTTTGGACTGATTAGATTTGATTTATTATTGTCACATGTATTGGGATACAGTGAAATGTATTGTTTCTTGCGCGCTATACAGACAAAGCATACCGTTCATAGAGAAGGAAAGGAGAGAGTGCAGAATGTAGTGTTACAGTCACAGCTAGGGCGTAGAGAAAGATCAACTTAGTCGGATTGCCGATTGGATGTGGAGAGTTTTTTTCCTTATTTGCACAGCGAGCTGTTAGTATCGGGAATCATAGAATCCCGGCAGTGCAGGAGGAGGCCATTCGGCCCATTCAGTCTGCACCGACCACAATCCCACCCAGGCCTTATCCCCATAACCCCACATATTTACCCCGCTAACCCCTCTAACCTACATATGTTTGGACACCAAGGGGCAATTTAGCACGGCCAATCCACCTAACCCACACACCTTTGGACACTAAGGGGCAATTTAGCACGGCCAATCCACCTAACCTGCACATCTTTGGACACTAAGGGGCAATTTAGCACGGCCAATCCACCTAACCTGCACATCTTTGGACACTAAGGGGCAATTTAGCACGGCCAATCCACCTAACCCACACACCTTTGGACACCAAGGGGCAATTTAGCATGGCCAATCCACCTAACCCACACACCTTTGGACACTAAGGGGCAATTTAGCACGGCCAATCCACCTAACCTGCACATCTTTGGACACCAAGGGGCAATTTAGCATGGCCAATCCACCTAACCTGCACATCTTTGGACACCAAGGGGCAATTTAGCATGGCCAATCCACCTAACCTGCACATCTTTGGACACCAAGGGGCAATTTAGCATGGCCAATCCACCTAACCGGCACATCTTTGGACACTAAGGGACAATTTAGCATGGCCAATCCACCTAACCTGCACATCTTTGGACACTAAGGGGCAATTTAGCATGGCCAATCCACCTAACCACACCTTGGACGCTAAGGGGCAAATTAATATGACCAATCCATCTAACCACACCTTTGGACACTAAGGGGCAATTTAGCACGGCCAATCCCCCTAACCTACACATCTTTGCAATGTGGGAGGAAACCGGAGCACCCGGAGGAAACCCACGCAGACACGGGGGAGAACGTGCAGACTCCACACGGACAGTGACCCGAGGCCAGGAATCGAACCCGGGGTCCCTGGCGCTGTGAGGCAGCAGTGCTAACCCACTGTGCCGATGTACCGGCCAGATGGACTGCCTTGCGGGTGTGGTTCGGAGGCTGGTTCAGTCGAAGCTTTGCGGCGGGGGACTAGATTATTGGCTGGAAAGGGAGGAAAAGAAAGAATGTCCGGTGACGGTGGGACTGTGGCAGCCAGAGAATTGGCCTTGTAGAGGCGCAGACGCGGTGGGCGAAATGCCGTCCCCCTGTGCTGTGACCAGTATGTAGTCGGGCCTCGGACACTCGGGGTATGTGGGACAGCGAAAGAGCCTGTGGAAGAAGTTGGTGAAACATTCTGAGTGAGATCCTACACTCTCACGGCGATGGAACTCCATCTGTCAGTTCAAAGTCACGCTCCATCTCATTCTTAGCTCGATACATCACCTATTAGCACGTTTGAGAGGTGTTTTATTAGTGAGGAGATTGCAGCATGAAGATTTTCTCCAGGGCTTTCAGTTTCCAAGGAGGACACCCAGTTTTCTCTTTTCAAGCCTCACTTTTATTTCTGAGTTCTTGGTTCCGCACCCGCCCCCAATTCAAACCTCCATTGAGCTGAGAGAGACAGAGAGAGAGACGCAGACTATGACACTCCTATCCACCTTACTCTCCCTAAGCGGAGCTTTGGCCTCCACAGAGTGAGGGGAGGAAGGGGGTGGGTGGGGGGGGTGCACGGGGAACCGTAAAATTCAGAAAGCCATTGGCTCAAGCCCCACTTTCAAGGCTTCATAATCCGGGCTGGATCTGATGGAGTGCTGCTTTGCCTGAGGTACAATCTTTCAGACCAGGCATTCTGATAGGGCGGCACTGCCGCCTCACTGCGCCAGGGACCCGGGTTCATAGAAATCATAGAAACCCTACAGTGCAGAAGGAGGCCATTCGGCCCATCGAGTCTGCACCGACCACAATCCCACCCAGGCCCTACCCCCACATATTTACCCGCTAATCCCTCTAACCTACGCATCCCAGGACTCTAAGGGGCAATTTTTAACCTGGCCAATCAACCTAACCCGCACATCTTTGGCCTGTGGGAGGAAACCGGAGCACCCGGAGGAAACCCACGCAGACACGAGGAGAATGTGCAAACTCCACACAGACAGTGACCCGAGCCGGGAATCGAACCCGGGACCCTGGAGCTGTGAAGCAGCAGTGCTAACCACTGTGCTACCGTGCCGCCCAAAGAATGGTTCCTCAGGGAGAAGTCCTTTCTCCTCAACTCTCGTTCTAAGTCTGCTGCCCCTTCTCCTAAGACGGTGGCCTCTCGTCCCAGAATGTCCCACCAGCGGACGCTTCCGCTCCACCTCTACTTTTATCCATACCTCAATTCGATCTCCCCTCGTTCTTTTGGAGAGCTTGCACCGATACGATGGGCTGAAAGGCCTCCCGCGCTGTAAGAGTCTGCCATTTCCCCACACACACAGTAAGGAGTCTCACAACACCAGGTTAAAAAGTCCGGGAGAGCGGAGTGGATCGGGGGGGGGGGGGGGGACGAAGTCTTGGTGCCCAGGTCAAAGTGAAGATCGTGATAGCAGGTCCTGTAGAAGGCAAGGTTTTCGATTGCCGGGAACTCCCTTCAGTGCATCCAACGCTCCCACACGGAAAACGGGATCGCTGGCCGCACAGCCCACCCGTTAACACAGTCCGAGTTGTCGGGGAAATGGGGCTGTGAGGGGGTAACGGGGGAGGACCTTCAGACTTGCCCGAATTCATCACTCACCTGACGAAGGGGCAGCGCTCCGAAAGCTCGTGGCTTGTGCTACCAAATAAACCTGTTGGACTTCAACCTGGTGTCGTGAGACTTCTTACTGTGTTCACCCCAGTCCAACGCCGGCGTCTCCACATCATTCCCCACACACGCAGGGCGCTAACCCTCCGCTCCGAGAGAATTCGGGCAAGTCTGGAGGTCCTCCCTCTGCCCTCGCCCGTTACCCCCTCACAGCCCCATTTCCCCGACGAGTCGGACTGTGTTAACGGGTGGGCTGTGCGGCCAGCGATCCTGTTTTCCGTGTGGGAGCGTTGGATGTACTGAAGGGAGTTCCCGGCAATCGAAAACCTTGCCTTTCTACAGGACTGCTATCATGATCTTCACTTTGACCTGGGCACCAAGACTTGTCCCCCCTGAACCACTCCGCTCTCCCCTCAAACCCCCCCCCACACTTTTTCTCTTGCTCTCTCTCTCCCTCTCTGTCTCTCAGTGCCAATCACTCTCGTAATGGAGGTTGCCTGGAGCTCAGTCGGGTTGGGGGGTGGGTTTTGAATGGTCGTTGATCTTTTAGATCGTCTTGCTTGGTGGAACGGCAGCAGCTCCGTACAGTCATCGCCGGAACTGGGCCCCTCTGCTCTTCTGAACCGGAATGCGTGACTGGATTACAGGGCCACCCCCCCGCCCCCCCCCCCTTCCCCCCCCTTCCCCCCCCCCCCCCCCCCCCCCCCCTGCTGTCACTGAGCACAATGTGCCCCCTTGTCCAGCTCTGCTGGGCCGCGATATCTCAAACTCGCATTACTTCTTCATTGGACTTTGATCTGCCTTAAACAGGATGGTGCGATTGAGAGTCATTTGGGAATTGGAAACCTCCCAGACCCTCCTCGGAGCTGGGAATGTCACTTCCGAAAAACGTTCCCTCCTTTGTTTCGTCCGCCCAAGAACGCGCCAGCATCCAGAAACAGTCAGGATTACGTTGATGGAGGGGAACTGATATTCCAAGTAGAATCCCGCAAGCTATGGAGCAACGGTCAGCCAATATTGTCCGAGGGAAGCATGATTGTGAGGTCCTATCTACAGGCAAGTTGTACCCAGTGAGGTGGGCAGAGTGAGAGGCCCACAGCACCAGGCTGAAGGCCAACAGGTTTATTTGGTATCACGAGCTTTCGGAGCGCCGCTCCTTCATCAGGTGAGTTGCCCCATCATCACCTGATGAAGGAGCGGCGCTCTGAAAGCTCGTGGTACCAAATAAACCTGTTGGACTTTAACCTGGTGTCGTGAGACTACATACTGTGCCCACCCCAGTCCAACGCCAGCATCTCCACATCATTGAGATATTATATACATGGCGTTATACCCAGTGACGCACGGTGTGTTATTATATAATATACACGGCGTTATACCCAGTGACGCACGGTGTGTTATTATATAATATACACAGCGTTATTCCCAGTGACGCACGGTGTGTTATTATATAATATACACAGCGTTATTCCCAGTGACGCACGGTGTGTTATTATATAATATACACAGCGTTATACCCAGTGACGCACGGTGTGTTATTATATAATATACACAGCGTTATTCCCAGTGACGCACGGTGTGTTATTATATAATATACACGGCGTTATTCCCAGTGACGCACGGTGTGTTATTATATAATATACACGGCGTTATTCCCAGTGACACAGGGTGTGTTATTATATAATATACACAGTGTTATACCCAGTGACGCACGGTGTGTTATTATATAATATACACAGCGTTATACCCAGTGACACAGGGTGTGTTATTATATAATATACACAGTGTTATACCCAGTGACGCACGGTGTGTTATTATATAATATACACAGCGTTATACCCAGTGACGCACGGTGTGTTATTATATAATATACACGGCGTTATACCCAGTGACGCACGGTGTGTTATTATATAATATACACGGCGTTATACCCAGTGACGCACGGTGTGTTATTATATAATATACACAGTGTTATACCCAGTGACACACGGTGTGTTATTATATAATATACACAGCGTTATACCCAGTGACGCACGGTGTGTTATTATATAATATACACAGTGTTATACCCAGTGACGCACGGTGTGTTATTATATAATATACACAGCGTTATACCCAGTGACGCACGGTGTGTTATTATATAATATACACAGCGTTATACCCAGTGACGCACGGTGTGTTATTATATAATATACACAGCGTTATACCCAGTGACGCACGGTGTGTTATTATATAATATACACAGCGTTATACCCAGTGACGCACGGTGTGTTATTATATAATATACACAGCGTTATACCCAGTGACGCACGGTGTGTTATTATATAATATACACGGCGTTATACCCAGAGACGCACGGTGTGTTATTATATAATATACACAGCGTTATTCCCAGAGACGCACGGTGTGTTATTATATAATATACACGGCGTTATACCCAGTGACGCACGGTGTGTTATTATATAATATACACAGCGGTATACCCAGTGACGCAGTTTGTTATTATATAATATACACGGCGTTATACCCAGTGACGCACGGTGTGTTATTATATAATATACACAGCGGTATACCCAGTGACGCAGTTTGTTATTATATAATATACACAGTGTTATACCCAGTGACGCACGGTGTGTTATTATATAATATACACAGCGGTATACCCAGTGACGCAGTTTGTTATTATATAATATACACTGCGTTATACCCAGTGACACAGGGTGTGTTATTACATAATATACACAGCGTTATACCCAGAGACGCACGGTGTGTTATTATATAATATACACAGCGGTATACCCAGTGACGCAGTTTGTTATTATATAATATACACTGCGTTATACCCAGTGACACAGGGTGTGTTATTACATAATATACACAGCGTTATACCCAGTGACGCACGGTGTGTTATTATATAATATACACGGCGTTATACCCAGTGACACACGGTGTGTTATTATATAATATACACAGCGTTATACCCAGTGACGCACGGTGTGTTATTATATAATATACACGGTGTTATACCCAGTGACGCACGGTGTGTTATAATATAATATACACAGTGTTATACCCAGTGACGCACGGTGTGTTATTATATAATATACACAGTGTTATACCCAGTGACACACGGTGTGTTATTATATAATATACACAGTGTTATACCCAGTGACGCACGGTGTGTTATTACATAATATACACAGTGTTATACCCAGTGACGCACGGTGTGTTATTATATAATATACACAGCGTTATACCCAGTGACGCACGGTGTGTTATTGTATAATATACACAGTGTTATACCCAGTGACGCACGGTGTGTTATTATATAATATACACAGTGTTATACCCAGTGACGCACGGTGTGTTATTATATAATATACACAGTGTTATACCCAGTGACGCACGGTGTGTTATGATATAATATACACAGTGTTATACCCAGTGACGCACGGTGTGTTATATAATATACACAGTGTTATACCCAGTGACGCACGGTGTGTTATTATATAATATACACAGTGTTATACCCAGTGACGCACGGTGTGTTATTATATAATATACACTGCGGTATACCCAGTGACGCACAGTGTGTTATTATATAATATACACGGCGTTATACCCAGTGACGCACGGTGTGTTATTATATAATATACACAGCGTTATACCCAGTGACGCACGGTGTGTTATATAATATACACAGTGTTATACCCAGTGACGCACGGTGTGTTATTATATAATATACACAGTGTTATACCCAGTGACGCACGGTGTGTTATTAAATAATATACACAGCATTATACCCAGTGACGCACGGTGCGTTATTATATAATATACACAGTGTTATACCCAGTGACGCACGGTGTGTTATTATATAATATACACAGCGTTATACCCAGTGACGCACGGTGTGTTATTATATAATATACACAGCGTTATACCCAGTGACGCACGGTGTGTTATTATATAATATACACAGTGTTATACCCAGTGACGCACGGTGTGTTATTATATAATATACACAGTGTTATACCCAGTGACGCACGGTGTGTTATTAAATAATATACACAGCATTATACCCAGTGACGCACGGTGTGTTATTATATAATATACACAGTGTTATACCCAGTGACGCACGGTGTGTTATTATATAATATACACAGCGTTATACTAGGGGGGGAAAAAGACAGGGGAACAGCGCTAAGTCATGGTACTCTTTTGGAGAGCTGGTGCAGGCACGATGGGCCGAATGGCCTCTTTCTGCCCCGTAACAATTCAGTGGTTGCCTGTCCAGTATCTAATCTAAACGACAGCCTGTATTTGTGCCACAGAGAATGTTTCTCTAGCAAGCCTTGATTACAACCCTCATTCTAAACAGGGACAGCCCCACCTAATGCAAATAAAACCACTTGATTTTTATGTGCCTGATTAATAAGTAAACATGCTTTTTACATTCCATGTGATTTGATTTATTATTGTCCCATGTATTGGGATACAGTGAAAAGTATTGTTTCTTTCGCGCTATACAGGCAAAGCATACTGTTCATAGAGAAGGAAAGGAGAGAGTGCAGAATGTAGTGTTACAGTCATAGCTAGGGTGTAGAGAAAGATCAACTTAATGTGAGGTAGGTCCATTCAAAAGTCTGACGGCAGCAGGGAAGAAGCTGTTCTTGAGTCGGTCGGTACGTGTCCTCAGACTTTTGTATCTTTTTCCCGATGGAAGAAGGTGGAAGAGAGAATGTCCGGGGTGCGTGGGGTCCTTAATTATGCTGGCTGCTTTTCCCCGAGGCAGCGGGAAGTGTAGACAGAGTCAATGGATGGGAGGCTGGTTTGAGTGATGGATTGGGCTACATTCACGACCTTTTGTAGTTTCTTGCGGTCTTGGGCAGAGCAGGAGCCCAGACCAAACTGTCATCATAGTCGGAGTCAATGGATGGGAGGCTGGTTTGCGTACCTCCTTTTGTGGCTCCTGTTACTCCTTCAGCTGTAGGAAGCAGTTAATAGATGGCGTCTGTGCCAGCGATAGGCCGAGAGATCCTTCTACTCAAGGATATGCAAAAATACTCATTTGGGCCAGTCGTAGGCCCCTTCGAGCCTGCTCCGCCATTCAGTGAGATAATCTTTCACCCCCTTCCTTATCAAAAACCGATCCACCTCTGCCTCAAAAACATCCAAGGACTCCGCCTTTTGAGGAAGGGCCTTCCAAAGGCTCGCTATGCTCTTTGAGAGAAAAGGTTGCTCCTCATCTCTGTCTGAAATTGGTGAACCCCTTATTTTTAAACAGTGACACACCCCCCCCCCGCCCAGTTCTAGATTCTCCCACAAGACGGAGCATCCTCTAACCGACGCTGGCGTTGTAGTCTGTAGTTGGTCGTATTCTTGGAGGCTTCCCGTCGTGACCTCCGACCTACCTGACCCTCCCCACTTCTGGCACAGGTCACCTGATGTGGCCGTTATTGTGACGCTCTGCCTTGCCAAAGCTAATTGGAAAGCAAGCAGACTTTGTTCCTTTCAGATTCGATGAATGATAATGTTGGAACAGAGTACGTGCTTTAAGTTGGCAATCAAGCTGAGGCGGCATGGTGGCACAGCGGGTTAGCACTGCTGTCTCTCAGCGCCAGGGACCCGGGTTCGATTCCCAGCTCGGGTCACTGTCTGTGCAGAGTCTGCACGTTCTCCCCGTGTCTGCGTGGGTTTCCTCCGGGTGCTCCGGTTTCCTCCCACAGTCCAAAGATGCACAGGTTAGGTGGATTGGCCATGATAAATTGTCCCTTAGTGTCCAAAGATGTGTAGGTTAGGGGGATTGGCCATGCTAAATTGCCCCTTAGTGTCCAAAGATGTGCAGGTTAGGTGGATTGGCCATGCTAAATTGTCCCTTAGTGTCCAAAGATGTGTAGGTTAGGTGGATTGGCCATGCTAAATTGTCCCTTAGTGTCCAAAGATGTGCAGGTTAGGTGGATTGGCCATGCTAAATTGTCCCTTAGTGTCCAAAGATGTGTAGGTTAGATGGATTGGCCATGCTGAATGCATAGGGTTACTATTCTCCAGAGTGGGTCTTGAACTTGCAACCTTTACATTGGAGCATAGAAAATAGGAGCAGGAGGAGGCCATTTGGCCCTTCTATCCTGCTCCGCCATTCAAGGCTGATCATCCAACTCAATAGCCGAATCCTGCCATTTCCACCCCCCTCCACCCCCCCCCCCCCCGCCCCCTCACCCACACTTATCTTTTGATTCCCTTCACCCCGAGAGCTACATCTAATTCCTTCATGAAATCACACAACATTTTGGCCTCAGCTACTTTCTGTGGGAGTGAATTCCACACATTCACCACCCTCTGGGTGAAGAAATTTCTCCTCACCTGTGATCTAAACAATCTACCCTGTATCCCCAAATTGTGACCCCTGGTTCTGGACACCTTCATGATCAGGAACATCCTTTATCTACCCTGTCTAGTCCTGTTAGAATTTTATAGTTTTCTATGAGCCCCCTCCACCCTGCCCCCAACCCGTTCTTCTGAACTCCAGCGATCAAGGTGGGCGGCACAGTGGGTTAGCACTGCTGCCTTACAGCGCCAGGGACCCGGGTTCGATTCCCGGTTTGGGTCACTGTCTGTGTGGAGTCTGCACATTCTCCCCGTGTCTGCGTGGGTTTCCTCCGGGTGCTCCGGTTTCCTCCCACAGTCCGAAAGATGTGTAGGTTAGGTGGATTGGCCATGCTAAATTGTCCCTTAGTGTCCAAAGATGTGTAGGTTAGGTGGATTGGCCATGCTAAATTGCCCCTTAGTGTCCAAAGATGTGTAGGTTAGGTGGATTGGCCATGCTAAATTGCCCCTTAGTGTTCAAAGATGTGTAGGTTAGGTGGATTGGCCATGCTAAATTGCCCTTTAGTGTCCAAAGATGTGCAGGTTAGGTGGATTGGCCATGCTAAATTGGGACTTAATAGGATGGAGGGTTATAGGTAGGCCTAAAAGGTAGGGATATGTTCGGCACAACTTGTGGGGCCGAAGGGCCTGTTTTGTGCTGTAGTTTTTCTGTTTCTATGTTTCTAAATTGCCCCTTAGTGTTTAAAGATGTGTAGGTTAGGTGGATTGGCCATGCTAAATTACCCCTTAGTGTCCAAAGATGTGCAGGTTACGTGGATTGGCCGTGCTAAATTGTCCCTTAGTGTCCAAAGATATACAGGTTACATGGATTGGCCATGCTAAATTGTCCCTTAGTGTCCAAAGATATACAGGTGAGGTGGATTTAAACTCTGAAGTGAGAGACTATTACCCACTGGGGGACATGAATAGGACGTCCAACAATACTAACCGCTCCAAACAAAGCCAGATCAGACTTGGGGCCACGTGTGACACCTCCTTAAGCTTGGTTTGATAATGGACGGGATGGCTGGGAATCCTCCTCACCTCGATAACGTATTCCCAGTTTTCAATCTCCCTGCAGACAGGAGTGTTCCTCCAACCCCCGATATCAGATGTGGCCTCTGCTGACTACGCCAACCCCCGCCCCATGTTAATCCCATCTGGATTTGGCACCAGTTAGTGTTTATCAGTCCTCCCCCCGCCCCCCCTCCTCCCGCGCTGTGGTAATTGCTGCAAAGGACACTGGAATCTCCAGGGAGCAATTCTGAGCTGTGTCATGACCTCCCGTTCCAAGTGTGGAGCCACTGCTAACAGTTAAGCAAACACAAGGGACGGGAGGTGTTAATCCGAGAATTAGGCAGCATTTGCAGCTCAGGAGCAGGCTGTTTGGCCCCTCGGCTCAATGTCAGTGTTTATGCTTCGAGCGAATCTCCCTCCCCATCTCCATCTCACCCGATCACTATTGCTTTCTCCCTCATGTATTTATTCACCTCGACCACTCCCCATGGGAGCGAGTCCCACATTCTCCCCCACTCCCCATGGGAGCGAGTCCCACATTCTCCCCCACTCCCCCATGGGAGCAAGTCCCACATTCTCCCCCACTCCCTGTGGGAGTGAGTCCCACATTCTCCCCCACTCCCCGTGGGAGCGAGTCCCACATTCTCCCCCACTATCCCGTGGGAGCAAGTCCCACATTCTCCCCCACTCCCCGTGGGAGCGAGTCCCACATTCTCCCCACTTCCTGTGGGAGCGAGACCGCATTCTCCCCACTCCCCGTGGGAGCGAGTCCCACATTCTCCCCAACTCCCCATGGGAGCGAGTCCCACATTCTCCCCCACTCCCCGTGGGAGCGACTCCCACATTCTCCCCATTCCCCAGGGGAGCGAGTCCCACATTCTCTCCACTTCCCGTGGGAGCGAGTCCCGCATTCTCCCCCACGGGAGCGAGTCCCACATTCTCCCCACTTCCCGTGGGAGCGAGTCCCGCATTCTCCCCCACTCCCCATGGGAGCGAATCCCACATTCTCCTCTCTGGGTAAAGAATTTATCCTGAATTCCAGAGAGGATTTACTAACGACTACCTTTAGGATGCTGGCTTCGGAATGTGTTGAAATAGCTGTAATATTAGTATCACATTAATGTGGGGGGCTACAGTCAGTGACACAGGGCGCTGGGGGGAGAGGGGTTACTGAGTGACAGTGTGAGGGAGCTGGATTAACATCAGTACAGATACAGTCAGTAACACAGGGTGCTGGGGGAGAGGGGTTACTGAGTGACAGTGTGAGGGAGCTGGATTAACATCAGTACAGATACAGTCAGTAACACAGGGTGCTGGGGGAGAGGGGTTACTGAGTGACAGTGTGAGGGAGCTGGATTAACATCAGTAGAGATACAGTCAGTAACACAGGGTGCTGGGGGAGAGGGGTTACTGAGTGACAGTGTGAGGGAGCTGGATTAACATCAGTACAGATACAGTCAGTAACACAGGGTGCTGTGGGGGAGAGGGGTTACTGAGTGACAGTGTGAGGGAGCTGGATTAACATCAGTAGAGATACAGTCAGTAACACAGGATGCTGGGGGAGAGGGGTTACTGAGTGACAGTGTGAGGGAGCTGGATTAACATCAGTAGAGATACAGTCAGTAACACAGGGTGCTGGGGGAGAGGGGTTACTGAGTGACAGTGTGAGGGAGCTGGATTAACATCAGTAGAGATACAGTGAGTAACACAGGGTGCTGGGGGGAGAGGGGTTACTGAGTGACAGTGTGAGGGAGCTGGATTAACATCAGTACAGATACAGTCAGGGACACAGGGTGCTGGGGGGAGAGGGGTTACTGAGTGACAGTGTGAGGGAGCTGGATTAACATCAGTACAGATACAGTCAGTAACACGGTGCTGGGGGAGAGGGGTTACTCAGTGACAGTGTGAGGGAGCTGGATTAACATCAGTACAGATACAGTCAGTAACACAGGGTGCTGGGGGAGAGGGGTTACTGAGTGACAGTGTGAGGGAGCTGGATTAACATCAGTACAGATACAGTCAGTAACACAGGGTGCTGGGGGAGAGGGGTTACTGAGTGACAGTGTGAGGGAGCTGGATTAACATCAGTACAGATACAGTCAGTAACACAGGGTGCTGGGGGGAGAGGGGTTACTGAGTGACAGTGTGAGGGAGCTGGATTAACATCAGTACAGATACAGTCAGTAACACAGGGTGCTGGTGGAGAGGGGTTACTGAGTGACAGTGTAAGGAGCTGGATTAACATCAGTAGAGATACAGTCAGTAACAGGGTGCTGGGGGGGAGAGGGGTTACTGAGTGACAGTGTGAGGGAGCTGGATTAACATCAGTACTGATACAGTCAGTAACACAGGGTGCTGGGGGAGAGGGGTTACTGAGTGACAGTGTGAGGGAGCTGGATTATAAGTACAGATACAGTCAGTAACACAGGGTGCTGGGGGGAGAGGGGTTACTGAGTGACAGTGTGAGGGAGCTGGATTATAAGTACAGATACAGTCAGTAACACAGGGTGCTGGGGGGAGAGGGGTTACTGAGTGACAGTGTGAGGGAGCTGGATTAACATCAGTACAGATACAGTCAGTAACACAGGGTGCTGGGGGGAGAGGGGTTACTGAGTGACAGTGTGAGGGAGCTGGATTAACATCAGTAGAGATACAGTCAGTAACACAGGGTGTTGGGGGGAGAGGGGTTACTGAGTGACAGTGTGAGGGAGCTGGATTAACATCAGTAGAGATACAGTCAGTAACACAGGGTGTTGGGGGGAGAGGGGTTACTGAGTGACAGTGTGAGGGAGCTGGATTAACATCAGTAGAGATACAGTCAGTAACACAGGGTGTTGGGGGGAGAGGGGTTACTGAGTGACAGTGTGAGGGAGCTGGATTAACATCAGTAGAGATACAGTCAGTAACACAGGGTGCTGGGGGAGAGGGGTTACTGAGTGACAGTGTGAGGGAGCTGGATTATCAGTACAGATACAGTCAGTAGTGTGGTGGTGTTTGGTTGGGTTTTATTCCTATGGGGGATTTTTGGATATACTCCCGCCTGAAGTTTGCCGTGAATGTTCCCTGCGATGGTGACCCGCCTGTCAATGATTATTGAGCATTTATTTGGATGATGGTGCGAGACCCTGTGACCATGGCAACCAAATTGAGCAAGCATTGGATGGACACGTGTGTGTCTGTGCCAGCGCGCTCCTGTGCCAGCGCGCTCCTGTGCCAGCGCGCTCCTGTGCCAGCGCGCTCCTGTGCCAGCGCGCTCCTGTGCCAGCGCGCTCCTGTGCCAGCGCGCTCCTGTGCCAGCGCGCTCCTGTGCCAGCGCGCTCCTGTGCCAGCGCGCTCCTGTGCCAGCGCGCTCCTGTGCCAGCGCGCTCCCGTGTCAGCGCGCTCCCGTGTCAGCGCGCTCCCGTGGCAGCGCGCTCCCGTGGCAGCGCGCTCCCGTGTCAGGGCGCACCCGTGCCAGCGCGCTCCCGTGCCAGCGCGCTCCCGTGCCAGCGCGCTCCTGTGCCAGCGCGCTCCCGTGCCAGCGCGCTCCCGTGCCAGCGCGCTCCCGTGCCAGCGCGCTCCCGTGTGTTGTCTGCTTATGGTATGAACAAGCCCCTGACGTTAGAGGAGTTTCTGCTGTGACGCTGGGATTGTGAAACCTCCTCCCAGGAAGCAGCATCGAGTGTTGAGTGTTAGATTTGAACTCCGGAATCTCACCTTAAAAGAGGCCAAGGAAAGGAGGATTTAATCAGTGCGGAATGGGAGTAAAGGGAACTCGGGGAGCCTGCTTTCATTCTGTCGGCTTGGCAACTTGGCAGAAAACACTGGGAACATGTCAAGGGGGCAGAGTTTCTGCTCAGCACAGCCGCCCCTTGTTCGAGCTGCCTCAGCCCAGCCCTGGGTCAGCTGAATGAGCGTAGGGTTTTGGGTGGGCGGTTGTACGGTCCCTACTCAGCACTGATCACTTCCCAGCAGGTATCATCAAACACAAACTTACCCTGAGCCAAGGAAGGAGACATTCGGGACCAGGGACCAAGATCTCAGTCAAACAGGCCCGGTGTTAAGGGAGCGTGTTACAAAGAACAAAGAAAATTACAGCACAGGAACAGGCCCTTCGGCCCTCCAAGCCTGCACCGACCATGCTGCCCCGACTGAACTAAAACCCCCTGCCCTTCTGGGTACCATATCCCTCTATTCCCGTCCTATTCATGTATTTGTCCAGACGCCCCTTAAAAGTCACTACCGTATCTGCTTCCACTTCCTCCCCCGGCAGCGGGTTCCAGGCACCCACCACCCTCTGTGTAACAAAACTTGCCTCGTACATCTCCTTTAAACCTTGCACCTTAAACCTGTGCCCCCTAGTCATTGACTCTTCCAGCCTGGGGAAAAAGCTTCTGACGATCCAAAGGTGTTAAAGGAGGGTAGAGAGAGAGAGAGAAAGCCGAGAGATTCAGGGAGAGGATTCCTGAGGTCAGGGGGCACCAGGCAGCTGAAGGCACGGTCGCCAATGGTGGTGCGTCAGAGATCAGATTTGGAGGAATGCAGAGTGGGGTAAGGGTGTGGGGGGGGGGGAGTAAGGGGGGGGCTGGGAGAATAAGGGGGGGGCGGGGGAGGAAGGGGGGGCGGGGCAGGAAGGGGGGCAGGGGAGGAACCACTGTGCCACTCCTTCTGGAAATCCAGATACACGACTCCCACCGGTTCCCCGTTGTCCACCACTCTCGTAATGTCCTCAAAGAATTGCACCAAGTTAGTTAAACATGACCTGCCTTTCAAGAACCCGTGCTGCGTCTTCCCAATGTAAGAGTTTTAACAACACCAGGTTAAAGTCCAACAGGTTTATTTGGTATTTGCTACCAAATAAACCTGTTGGACTTTAACCTGGTGTTGTTAAACTTCTTACTGTGTTTACCCCAGTCCAACGCCGGCATCTCCACATCATGCCTTCCCAATGGGACAGCTCTGTTCCCCCTGCTCTCCTTTCCAGCCTCACTTGAACCAACAGATTGCAGCATGGAACACTTATCTTCCTTTCAGTGTGGCACGGGTGGCACAGCGGGTTAGCACTGCTGCCTCACAGCGCCAGGGACCCGTGTTCGATTCCCGGCTTGGGTCTCCGTCTGTGTGGAGTCTGCACATTCTCCCCGTGTCTGCGTGGGTTTCCTCCCACAGTCCGAAAGACGTGCTGGTTAGGGTGCATCGGCCGTGCTAAATTCTCCCTCAGTGTTACCCGAACAAGCGACGGACTGTGACGACTAGGGGATTTTCACAGTAACTTCATTGTAGTGTTAATGTAAGCCTTACTTGTGACACTAATCAATAAATTTTACTTTACTGAGGGAATGCTGCACTGGCAGAAATACCGCTTTTAGTGGGGAGATGTTAGATCGAGACCCCCTTCCGTACTCTCTTGAGATAAACTGTCCAGCATTCGGAGTGGCACGGTGGTTAGCACTGCTGCCTCACAGCGCCAAGGACCCGGGTTCGATTCTTGGCTTGGGTCACTGTCTGTGTGGAGTTTGCACATTCTCCCCGTGTCTGCGTGGGTTTCTCCCGGGTGCTCCGGTTTCCTCCCACAGTCCAAAGATGTGTAGGTTAGATGGATTGGCCATGCTAAATTGCCCTTTAGTGTCCAAAGATGTGTAGGTTAGGTGGATTGGCCATGCTAAATTGCCCCTTAGGTGTCAGGGGGACTAGCTAGGATAAATGTGTGGGGTTATGGGGATAGGGCCTGGTTTGGATTGTGGTTGGTACAGACTGGATGGGCCGAATGGCCTCCCTCTGCACTGTATGATTCTATGATACAGAGGAGCGAGAATGTCCTCCCCAAGGTCGATTCCTGGCTTGGGTCACTGTGTGGAGTTTGCACGTTCTCCCCGTGTCTACGTGGGTTTCCTTTGGGTGCTCCGGTTTCCTCCCACAGTTCAAAGATGTGTAGGTTAGGTGGATTGGCCGTGCTAAATTGACCCGAGTTTCGGTGGAATTAGCAGGGTAAATAAAGCTTAAAGTCTTTGTGCCTTAATGCGCGGAGCACTTGCAATAAAATTGATGAGCTGATCGCGCAGAGAGATGTAAACGGGTACGATATAATTGGGATTACGGAGACATGGCTGCAGGGTGACCAGCGGTGGGAACTGAATGTCGCAGGGTATTCAGTATTTAGGAAGGTCAGGCATAAAGGACAAGGTGGTGGAGTGGCACTGCTGGTTCAAGAGGAAATTAACGCAATAGTGGGAAAGGATCTTCGCTCTGACAACATGGAGTCTGTATGGGTCGAGTTGAGAAGTGCCAAGGGGCAAAAAACATTCGTGGATGTCATATATAGACCCCCCAAACTGTGGTTGGTGATGTTGGAATGGCATTAAACATGAAATTCGAGGTAGATGTGATGAGGGACTATCGGTGATCGTGGGTGATTTTAATCTGCACATAGATTGGGCAAATCAAATTAGCCACAATGCCCTAGAGGAGGAATTCCTGGAGTGTTAACGGGATGGCTTTTGTGACCAATATGTGGAGGAGCCAACTAGACCAATATGTGGAGGAGCCAACTAGCAGGCCATCATAGACTGGGTACGGTGCAATGAGAAGGGAATCATTGCCAATCCAGCTGCGTGAGACCCCTTGGGGAAGAGCGACCATAACATGATGGAATTTTTTATCAAGATGGAGAGTGAGGTAGTTGATTCGGAGACGAGGGTGCTGAATCTTAATGAAGGAAACTATGAGGATATGAGGCGTGAGTTGTCCTTGATAGATTGGGGAGAGTTACTTAAAGGGATGACAGTGGATAGGCAATGGCAAACCTTCAAGGATCTTGGGGTCCAGGTTCATAGCACGCTCAAAGCAGGTAGAGGCTGTGGTTAAGAAGGGGTATGGAATACTGGCCTTCATCAATAGAGGAATTGAGTTTAGGAATCGGGAGATAATGCTGCAGCTGTATAGGACCCTGGTCAGACCCCACCTGGAGTACTGTGCCCAGTTCTGGTCGCCTCATTACAGAAAGGATGTGGAAGGCATAGAAAGGGTGCAGAGGAGATTTACAAGGATGTTGCCTGGATTAGGTGGCATGCCTTATGAGGATAGGTTGAGAGAGCCAGGTCTTTTCTCCTTGGAGAGGCGAAGGATGAGAGGTGACCTGATAGAGGTGTGTAAGATGTTGAGAGGTATTGATGGAGTGGATCCTCGGAGGCTTTTACCCAGGGCTGAAATGGTTGCCACAAGAGGTCACAGGTTTAGGGTGCTGGGGAGTAGGTACGGAGGAGATGTTGGGGGTAAGTTTTTCACTCAGAGGATGGTGGGTGCGTGGAATCAGCTGCCGGCAGTGGTGGTGGAGGCGGATTCGATAGGGTCTTTTAAGAGACTTTTGGATAAGTTCATGGAAGTTAGTGAGATAGAGGGTTATAGGTAAGCCTAGTAGGTAGGGACATGTTCGGCGCAACTTGTGGGCCGAAGGGCCTGTTTGTGCCGTAGCTTTTCTATGTTCGATGAACGCATGGGGGGAAAACGCAGCAACTGTTTAGTCCTGTCTGGCACAAAAGTAAAGTGGATAAGAGGGCCAATCCATGACTTACAAAGGAAATTAGAGATAGTATCCAACATGATGGTGATGAATGGCGCAGCAGGCTCGATGGGCCAAATGGCCTCCTGCTCCTATCTCCTATGTTGTGGGGATATGGGCCTGGGTGGGTCAGTGCACACTCGATGGGCTGAATGGCCTCATTCTACACTGTGCGATTCTATAATACTCGAACTTGTGGAAGTTCCAGAAGAGCGAGGGAGTCCTCCCCAGGGTCAGCCGTGCCCCTCGGTTAACTCGGTACAGATGAGCTGGCCGTGACCGCCATGTTTTTTGTGGGGACTTTTCTCTGCGCAGTTTGGCTGTTGCTGCTGTGTTCCCAGTTTACAACAGCCGCTAAAGTCAACTCAATTGGCTGTAAAACGCTTGGGAAGTTCTGAAAGGCAGCCTGTAAAAATGCAAGCTCTTTGGTTCTTAATGAGACCCAGGCATCTGCCAAAACCACTGACTTCAAAATGGCCGTTGAGTTTCAACCCCCCCCACCCCCGCCCCCCCGAATCTGCCATGGTTTGCCACGATCTCCACCGTGAATGTACGCACTACCTCAGTGCCAGGAAATGTCACGCGTGCTTGGGATTGTAGCTAAACCAGGTTTCCTGTGAACTGCTAGTAATAGCTCGATTTGGAGCCGACAATACATTTCATGCCACATTCCACAACTGCGCTCAAACAGAACCAGCCAAAATCCTGTAGACCGCTGCAGGCTTTTAACGATAGTCGCTGGTTTTTTTGTAGGTTCTCACGGCGGAGTAAGATCAGTTTTTGCCGTCAGTAGAATTGGGGCGCGGTGTACACTTGGAATTCCTGTTGACGAGGAGTGAATGGGAAGGGGTTTGGGTCGATTGGGATTGTGTACAGTGGGGGTGAATGGGAAGGGGTTTGGGTCCATTGGGATTGTGTACGGTGGGAGTGAATGGGAAGGGGTTCGGGTCCATTGGGATTGTGTACAGTGGGAGTGAATGGGAAGGGGTTCGGGTCCATTGGGATTGTGCACAGTGGGAGTGAATGGGAAGGGGTTTGGGGATTGGGATTGTGTACGGTGGGAGTGAGTGGGAAGGGGTTTGGGTCCATTGGGATTGTGTACGGTGGGAGTGAGTGGGAAGGGGTTTGGGTCCATTGGGATTGTGTACAGTGGGAGTGAATGGGAAGGGGTTTGGGTCCATTGGGATTGTGTGCAGTGGGAGTGAATGGGAAGGGGTTTGGGTCCATTGGGATTGTGTACAATGGGAGTGAATGGGAAGGGGTTCGGGTCCATTGGGATTGTGTACAGTGGGGGTGAATGGGAAGGGGTTTGGGTCCATTGGGATTGTGTACAGTGGGAGTGAATGGGATGGGGTTTGGGTCCATTGGGATTGTGTACAGTGGGAGTGAATGGGAAGGGGATTGGGTCCATTGGGATTGTGTACAGTGGGAGTGAATGGGAAGGGGTTTGGGTCCATTGGGATTGTGTACAATGGGAGTGAATGGGAAGGAGTTTGGGTCCATTGGGATTGTGTACAGTGGGAGTGAATGGGAAGGGGTTTGGGTCCATTGGGATTGTGTACAGTGGGAGTGAATGGGATGGGGTTTGGGTCCATTGGGATTGTGTACAGTGGGAGTGAATGGGAAGGGGATTGGGTCCATTGGGATGGTGTACAGTGGGAGTGAATGGGATGGGGTCAGTTCGAACAGGTCATCGTGCAGGAGACCCATCAAGCCAGAAATGGGAGGTGATAAGATGGAGCAACATGTGTTATACATCATGTGGTGACATCAACTGTGGGTTTGAAAAGCTGGTGAATTGTTGGGGGAGGGAGTACTGAGGTTGGGAAAGAGGAGTTTTGAGAGTCTGTGGACAGGGAATGTAAACGCAGTTGTCTTGACGTCTACACGTTGGGGAGGCAGGCAGGGAACAACCTTTCTTTGTCTTGTGAGGAAAGAGTTAAGATGCAGCACAGCCGAGTCTGGCATGTTGGAAGCCATCAAACCCAACAGAGGGTTACATTATCATAAAACCTTGGGAATGGGCCAACCTCACCTGTAAGCTGCCAGCATCAAGGAGGGATTGAATGAAATAGCCACCAGTTGCTGTGTGTTCAGTGCCAAACAAGTTAGGGATAACAGTGGAGAGCGGACTGGTTACCTGAGGTCACTGCACATTGGGTCAGTCTGTTTCCAAGGTGAATTAAATTAGAATGCAAATTTCAATCGATATTCCGTGCCTGTGAGGACTCTCAACTGAATTACTTGGGTGACTAGTACACAGTACAGTACAAAAACAGCTTTAACCATTGATGCACGGTGTATGGAAGATCTTGCCTGGGGCGCAAAGTTCCCGTCCACATCAGTTTTTCTTTTATTAATTCGGGGGACATGGGCGTCACTCGCTGGGACAGCATCTATTGCCCATCCCTATTTGCCCGAGGACAGTTGAGAGTCAACCACATTGCTGTGGCTCTGGAGTCACATGTGGGCCAGACCGGGTAAAGGCAGCAGATTTCCGTCCCGAAAGGACATTAGTGAACCAGGTGGGTTTTTTCCAACAATCGACAATGGTTCCATGGATCATCACTAGATTCTTAATTCCAGATATCTTTTATTGAAATCAAATTCCACCAGCTGCCGTGGCGGGGATTCGAACCCGGGTCCCCAGAACATTAGCTGAGTTTCTAGATTAATAGTCCAGCAATAATACCACAAGGCCACCGCCTGCCCGCATAAGTTTATAAGATTTGGAGCAGAATTAGGCCATTCGGCCCATTGCGTCCGCTCCGCCATTCGATCGTGGCTGATATGCTCCTCATCCCCATTTTCCTGCCTTCTCCCCGTAACCCTTCAACCCCATTACCAATTAAAAATCTGTCTAACTCCCCCTTAAATTTACTCACTGTCCCAGCATCCACCGCACTTTGGGGTAGCGAATTCCACAGATTCACAACCCTTTGGGAGAAGTCCTTCCTCTTCAACAACTTGCTACCTCTTATCCTAAGACTATGACCTCATAGAGTCATAGAGGTTTACAGCATGGAAACAGGCCCTTCGGCCCAACTTGTCCGTGCCGCCCTTTGTTTTTTAAAACCCCTAAGCTCATCCCAATTGCCCGCGTTTAGCCCATATCCCTCTATACCCATCTTACCCATGTAACTGTCTAAATGCTTTTGAAAAGATAAAATTGTACCCGTCTCTACTACTACCTCTGGCAGCTCGTTGCAGACACTCACCACCCTCTGTGTGAAAAAATTGCTCCTCTGGACACTTTTGTATCTCTCCCTCTCACCTTAAACCTATGCCCTCTAGTTTTAGACTCCCCTACCTTTGGGAAAAGATATTGACTATCTAGCTGATCTATGCCCCTCATTATTTTATAGACCTCTATAAGGTCACCCCTCAGCCTCCTACACTCCAGAGAAAAAAGTCCCAGTCTATTCAGCCTCTCCTTATAACTCAATCCATCAAGTCCCAGTAAATCTTTTCTGCACTCTTTCTAGTTTAATAATATCCTTTCTATAATAGGGTGACCAGAATTGCACACAGTATTCCAAGTGTGGCCTCACCAATGTCTTGTACAACTTCAACAAGACGTCCCAACTCCTGTATTCAATGTTCTGACCAATGAAACCAAGCATGCCGAATGCCTTCTTCACCACTCTGTCCACCTGTGACTCCACTTTCAAGGAGTTATGAACACATACCCCTAGATCTCTTTGTTCTGAAACTCTCCCCAACATCCTACCATTAACTGAGTAAGTCCTGCCCTGGTTCAATCTACCAAAATGCATCACCTCGCATTTGTCTAAATTAAAATCCCATCTGCCATTCGTCAGCCCACTGGCCCAATTGATCAAGATCCCGTTGCAATTGGAGATAACTTTCTTCACTGTCCATTATGCCACCAATCTTAGTGTCATCTGCAAACTTACCAACCATGCCCCCGAAATTCTCATACAATTAATACAAATGACAAACAACAGTGGACCCAGCACTGATCCCTGAGGCACACCGCTGGTCACAGGCTTCCAGTTTGAAAAACAACTCTCTGCAACCACCCTCTGGCTTCTGTCAAGAAGCCAATTTTGTATCCATTTAGCTACCTCACCCTGGATCCCGTGAGATTTAACCTTATGCAACAACCTACCATGCGGTACCTTGTCAAAGACCTCTCATCCTAGAATGTCCCACAAGAGTCCAAAGATGTGCGGGTTAGGTTGATTGGCCATGCTAAAATTGCCCCTTAATGTCCTGAGATGCGTAGATTAGTTGGTAAATATGTAGGGATAAGGGAGTAGGGCCTGGGTGGGATTGTGGTCGGTGCAGACTCAATGGGCCAAATGGCCTCCTTCTGCACTGTAGGGTTTCTATGATCTATGATTCTAGGAAGCGTCCGCTCCACGTCTACTTTATCCGTACCTTTTATCATCTTGTGTCCCTCAATTTGATCTTCCCTCATTCTTCTAAATTCCAGAGAGTATCGGCCTAAACTGTTCAATCTCTCTTCAGACGACAAACCCCCTCATCTCTGGAATCAGTCTAGTGAACCTCCTCCGAACTGCCTCCACGGCCACGACATCCTTCCCCAAATAAGGGGACCAGAACAGTGCGCAATACTCCAGGTGCGGCCTCACCAGTGCCTTGTATAGTTGCAACAATACTTCCTCACCTTTATATTCTATTCCTTCAGCTATCAATGCCAACATTCCATTCGCTTTCTTTATTTGCTGCAGCTTCATGCTAGTTTTCTGTGACTCATGAACGAGGACACCCAGATCCCTCTGCGCTGGAGCACATAACTCAGTTCTTGTTATCGCTACATGGACTGATGTTTCTCTGTCACTGTGGAACCAATGTCCACATTCCCCATTCTGTGTTTCCATCAGGACCCATTTTGTATAATGAACAAATTCCTTCAGTTTCAACTGGATGTGGAGATGTCAAATCATCAATTTGGGGTATTAGTTATCGCATTTTTCAGAAGCTGCAGTGAGGGGAAATTGTCCTTTTTCTCCTACTTTTGGAGTATTAGATCTTCACATTGAGCTTTCATCCAGGATATGTTATGAATGGCAGGCAGAGGGTCGAGCGCTTCTTAGTGAAACGCGTCAGCTGTGGTTCAATAGCGAGTGTTCATGCCTCTTGAGTCAAGGGATTAAAACCCCTTCCCATTCACTCCCACTGTACACAATCCCAATGGATCCAAACCCCTTCCCTTTCACTCCCACTGTACACAATCCCAATGGACCCAAACCCCTTCCCATTCACTCCCACTGTACACAATCCCAATAGATCCAAACCCCTTCCCATTCACTCCCACTGTACACAGTCCCAATGGACCCAAACCCCTTCCCATTCACTCCCACTGTACACAATCCCAATGGACCCAAACCCCTTCCCATTCACTCCCACTGTACACAGTCCCAATGGACCCAAACCCCTTCCCATTCACTCCCACTGTACACAGTCCCAATGGACCCAAACCACTTCCCATTCATTCCCACTGTACACAATCCCAATGGACCCAAACCACTTCCCACTCACTCCCACTGTACACAATCCCAATGGACCCAAACCCCTTCCCATTCATTCCCACTGTACACAATCCCAATGGACCCAAACCACTTCCCACTCACTCCCACTGTACACAATCCCAATGGACACAAACCCCTTCCCATTCACTCCCACTATACACAATCCCAATGGACCCAAACCCCTTCCCATTCATTCCCACTGTACACAATCCCAATGGACCCAAACCACTTCCCACTCACTCCCACTGTACACAATCCCAATGGACACAAACCCCTTCCCATTCACTCCCACTATACACAATCCCAATGGACCCAAACCACTTCCCACTCACTCCCACTGTACACAATCCCAATTGACCCAAACCCCTTCCCATTCACTCCCACTGTACACAATCCCAATGGTCCCAAACCCCTTCCCATTCACTCCCACTGTACACAGTCCCAATGGTCCCAAACCCCTTCCCATTCACTCCCACTGTACAGAATCCCAATGGACTCAAACCCTTCACATTCACTCCCACTGTACACAATCCCAATGGACTCAAACCCCTTCCCATTCACTCCCATTGTACACAATCCCAATGGACCCAAACCCCTTCCCATTCACTCCCACTGTACACAATCCCAATAGATCCAAACCCCTTCCCATTCACTCCCACTGTACACAATCCCAATGGACCCAAACCCCTTCCCATTCACTCCCACTGTACACAGTCCCAATGGACCCAAACCCCTTCCCATTCACTCCCACTGTACACAATCCCAATGGTCCCAAACCCCTTCCCATTCACTCCCACTGTACAGAATCCCAATGGACTCAAACCCTTCACATTCACTCCCACTGCACACAATCCCAATGGACTCAAACCCCTTCCCATTCACTCCCATTGTACACAATCCCAATGGACCCAAACCCCGTCCCATTCACTCCCACTGTACACAATCCCAATGGACCCAAACCCCTTCCCATTCACTCCCACTGTGCACAATCCCAATGAACCCAAACCCCTTTCCATTCACTCCCACTGTACACAATACCAATGGACCCAAACCCCTTCCCATTCACTCCCACCGTACACAATCCCAATGGATCCAAACCCCTTCCCATTCACCCCCACTGCACACGATAGATTCGCCCAGCGTTTCAGATTCATTGTTCAAATAACAAACTGGTCCTTGGAATAGAGATTTCCTTGTTATCTGAAGCTGGAAGCTTCGAATTCCTTGTCAGATTCCCCACAATGTTTGTCAGGTTCCGACTGTTCTGGTAATCGCCCCTTGTCCCACACACCCTCCTTTGATCCACTCTGTATCCTATACATCCTCCTTTAGCATCCTGACAAGCCGAGCGTCAGCACTGGGGGGGTTTCTGGAGTCCGTTATCAAGGATTTCATGGAAGGCAGTGGTTTCATCAGACAGAATCAGCAAGGATTCACAAAGGGGCAAATCATGCTTGACGAATCCATTGGAATTCTTTGAGGATGTAACTTGCAGAGTTGACCAAGTGGTGGGTGTGGTTTATTGAGACTTTCAGAGGGCTTTCGACAAGGACTCACCTAAAAAGACCACTGCGTAAAGTTGAAGCACATGGGATTGCAGCATGGTGGCTCAGTGGGTTAGCACTGCTGCCTCACAGCGCCAGGGTCCCAGGTTCAATTCCGGCCTCAGGTCACTGTCTGTGTGGAGTTTGTACATTCTTCCCCGTGTCTGCGCCGGATTCCTCCGGGTGCTCCGGTTTCCTCCCACACTCCAAAGATGTGCAGGTTAGGTGGATTGGCCATGCTAAATTGCCCCTCAGTGTCCAAAGATGTGCAGGTTAGGACAATTGGCCATGCTAAATTGTTCTTTCGGGTCCAAAGATGTGAAGGTTAGGTGGATTGGCCGTGCTAAATTGTTCTTTAGGGTCCAAAGATGTGTAGGTTAGGTGGATTGGCCATGCTAAATTGTTCTTTAGGGTCCAAAGATGTGAAGGTTAGGTGGATTGGCCGTGCTAAATTGTTCTTTAGGGTCCAAAGATGTGTAGGTTAGGTGGATTGGCCATGCTAAATTGTTCTTTAGGGTCCAAAGATGTGTAGGTTAGGTGGATTGGCCATGCTAAATTGTTCTTTAGGGTCCAAAGATATGTTGGTTAGGTGGATTGGCCATGCTAAATTGTTCTTTAGGGTCCAAAGATATGTTGGTTAGGGGGATTGGCCATGCTAAACTGCCCCTTAGTGTCAAAGATGTGCAGGTTAGGTGGATTGGCCATGCTAAATGTGTCAGGGGGATTAGCCGGGTAAATGCGTGAGGTTAGGGGAATAGGGGCCTGGGTTGGATTGTTGTCAGTGCAGACTCAATGGGACGAATGGCCTCCTTCTGTACTGTAGGGATTCTATGATTCTATGTTTGCAGGTAGTGTCTTGAGATGTATAGAAAGCTGGTCAGCAGATAGTAAGCAAAGAGTTGGCATAAATGGGTACTTTTCCAATGGCCAGGCAGTGACTAGTGGGGTTCCGCAGGGATCTGTGCTGGGACCCCAACTGTTCACATTATATATCAATGATTTAGAAGAGGGAACTGAATGTATTATCTCCAAATTTGCAGATGATACAAAGTTGGGTGGGAGGGTGAGCTGTGAGGAGGATGCAGAGATGCTTCAGCGTGATTTGGACAGGCTGAGTGTGTGGGTATCTGCATGGCAGATGCAGTATAATGTGGATAAATGTGAGGTTATCCACTTTGGTAGCAATAATAGGAAGGTAGATTATGATTTGAATGGGTGTAAATTGAGTGAGGTGGATACTCAGCGAGACCCGGGTGTCCTCGTGCATCAGTCGCTGTGTCGCACCCCGTGCTGTACCTGTCCTGGGAGTGTTTGATGGGGACAGTGTAGAGGGAGCTTTACTCTGTATCTAACCCCGTGCTGTACCTGTCCTGGGAGTGTTAGATGGGGACAGTATAGAGGGAGCTTTACTCTGTATCTAACCCCATGCTGTACCTGTCCTGGGAGTGTTTGATGGGGGACAGTGTAGAGGGAGCTTTACTCTGTATCTAACCCCATGCTGTACCTGTCCTGGGAGTGTTTGATGGGGGACAGTGTAGAGGGAGCTTTACTCTGTATCTAACCCCGTGCTGTACCTGTCCTGGGAGTGTGAGATGTGGACAGTATAGAGGGAGCTTTACTCTGTATCTAACCCCATGCTGTACCTGCCCTGGGAGTGTTAGATGGGGACAGTATAGAGGGAGCTTTACTCTGTATCTAACCCCGTGCTGTACCTGCCCTGGGAGTGTTAGATGGGGACAGTATAGAGGGAGCTTTACTCTGTATCTAACCCCGTGCTGTACCTGTCCTGGGAGTGTTTGATGGGGACAGTGTAGAGGGAGCTTTACTCTGTATCTAACCCCGTGCTGTACCTGTCCTGGGGGTGTTTGACGGGGGACAGTGTAGAGGGAGCTTTATTCTGTATCTAACCCCGTGCTGTACCTGTCCTGGGAGTGTTTGATGGGGGACAGTGCAGAGGGAGCTTTACTCTGTATCTAACCCCGTGCTGTCCCTGTCCTGGGAGTGTTTGATGGGGGGACAGTGTAGAGGGAGCTTTACTCTGTATCTAACCCCGTGCTGTACCTGCCCTGGGAGTGTTTTATGGGAAGTACAGTAAGAAGTTTAACAACACCAGGTTAAAGTCCAACAGGTTTATTTGGTAGCAAAAGCCACACAAGCTTTCGAGGCTCTGAGCCCCTTCTTCAGGTGAGTGGGAATTCTGTTCACAAACAGAACTTATAAGACACAGACTCAATTTACATGAATAATGGTTGGAATGCGAATACTTACAACTAATCCAGTCTTTAAGAAACAAAACAATGGGAGTGGAGAGAGCATCAAGACAGGCTAAAAAGATGTGTATTGTCTCCAGACAAGACAGCCAGTGAAACTCTGCAGGTCCACGCAACTGTGGGAGTTACAAATAGTGTGACATAAATTCTGATTCTAGGATCGCATGATAAAGACTCAGGAGGAAAAAAGCAGAAATATTTATGTGAAATAGTGTGACATAAACCCAATATCCCGGTTGAGGCCGTCCTTGTGTGTGCGGAACCTGGCTATCAGTTTCTGCTCCGCGACTCTGCGCTGTCGTGTGTCGCGAAGGCCGCCTTGGAGAACGCTTGGCGGCCTTCGCGACACACGACAGCGCAGAGTCGCGGAGCAGAAACTGATAGCCAGGTTCCGCACACACAAGGACGGCCTCAACCGGGATATTGGGTTTATGTCACACTATTTCACATAAATATTTCTGCTTTTTTCCTCCTGAGTCTTTATCATGCGATCCTAGAATCAGAATTTATGTCACACTATTTGTAACTCCCACAGTTGCGTGGACCTGCAGAGTTTCACTGGCTGTCTTGTCTGGAGACAATACACATCTTTTTAGCCTGTCTTGATGCTCTCTCCACTCCCATTGTTTTGTTTCTTAAAGACTGGATTAGTTGTAAGTATTCGCATTCCAACCATTATTCATGTAAATTGAGTCTGTGTCTTATAAGTTCTGTTTGTGAACAGAATTCCCACTCACCTGAAGAAGGGGCTCAGAGCCTCGAAAGCTTGTGTGGCTTTTGCTACCAAATAAACCTGTTGGACTTTAACCTGGTGTTGTTAAACTTCTTACTGTGTTTACCCCAGTCCAACGCCGGCATCTCCACATCGTGTTTTATGGGGACAGTGTAGAGGGAGCTTTACTCTGTATCTAACCCCGTGCTGTCCCTGTCCTGGGAGTGTTTGATGGGGGACAGTGTAGAGGGAGCTTTACTCTGTATCTAACCCCGTGCTGTACCTGTCCTGGGAGTCTTTGATAGCAATGAGGACATGATAACATGAGGACGGCCTAAACCGGGATGTTGGATTTATGTCACATTATCAGTAACCCCCACAGCTTGCCTCCTGGACTTGCAGAATTTCACTAGCTGTTCTGTCTGGAGACAATACACATCTCTTTAACCTGTGTTGAATGCTCCCTCCACCCACGTTGTCTGTACATTTAAGACCTGGCTGGCTTTAGGGATTTGCATTCTAATCAGTATTCTGTAACTTGATTTTGTGTCTCTGTGCCCTGTTTGAGAGCACATTTCCACTCCATCGGCCGAAGGAGCAGCGCTCCGAAAGCTTATGGTATTTACTACCAAGTAAACCTGTTGGACTTTAACCTGGTGTTGTGAGACTTCTTGCAGTCTTTGATAGGGACAGTGTATAGGGCGCTTTACTCTGTATCTAACCCCGTGCTGTACCTGTCCTGGGAGTGTTTGATGGGGACAGTGCAAAGGGAGCTTTACTCTGTATCTAACCCAGTGCTGTACCTGTCCTGGGAGTGTTTGATGGGGGACAGTGCAGAGGGAGCTTTACTCTGTATCTAACCCCGTGCTGTACCTGTCCTGGGAGTGTTTGATGGGGGACAGTGCAGAGGGAGCTTTACTCTGTATCTAACCCCGTGCTGTACCTGTCCTGGGAGTGTTTGATGGGGGACAGTGTAGAGGGAGCTTTACTCTGTATCTAACCCCGTGCTGTACCTGTCCTGGGAGTGTTTGATGGGGTCAGTGTAGAGGGAGCTTTACTCTGTATCTAACCCCGTGCTGTACCTGTCCAGGGAGTGTTTGATGGGGGACAGTGTAGAGGGTGCTTTACTCTGTATCTAACCCCGTGCTGTACCTGTCCTGGGAGTGTTTGATGGGGGAACAGTGTAGAGAGAGCTTTACTCTGTATCTAACCCCGTGCTGTACCTGTCCTGGGAGTGTTTGATGGGGGACAGTGTAGAGGGAGCTTTACTCTGTATCTAACCCTGTGCTGTACCTGTCCTGGGAGTGTTTGATGGGGGACAGTGTAGAGGGAGCTTTACTCTGTATCTAACCCCGTGCTGTACCTGTCCTGGGAGTGTTTGATGGGGACAGTGTATAGAGGGCGCTTTACTCTGTATCTAACACCGTGCTGTACCTGTCCTGGGAGTGTTTGACGGGGGACAGTGCAGAGGGAGCTTTACTCTGTATCTAACCCCGTGCTGTACCTGTCCTGGGAGTGTTTGATGGGGGACAGTGTAGAGGGAGCTTTACTCAGTATCTAACCCCGTGCTGTACCTGTCCTGGGAGTGTTTGATGGGGACAGTGTAGAGGGAGCTTTACTCTGCATCTAACCCCGTGCTGTACCTGTCCTGGGAGTGTTTGATGGGGGGACAGTGTAGAGGGCGCTTTACTCTGTATCTAACCCCGTGCTGTACCTGTCCTGGGAGTGTTTGATGGGGGACAGTGTAGAGGGCGCTTTACTCTGTATCTAACCCCGTGCTGTACCTGTCCTGGGAGTGTTTGTTGGGGGGGGGACAGTGGAAGATGATCAGATGCTGATGAGAAGTGCTGAAGGTATTAGTTGAAAGCCCTGTTGAGGCCTGGGGCTGGTGTGAAACGAGACCCCAGCAGCTGTGAGCTTCGAGCCAAGTCGCACATTAACAGCTGCCATTCCTATCAGCGAGGGAGGCCACAGGAGCCGTGTCTCCTATTGCCTCGGGTATGGCTGAAGAATCTCTGGCAGGGAGACTGGCCCAGTGTCGCGCTTCATTACAAAATGGTCCAAACTATTTAGAGGCTCGAACTTTAAATAAGGGCATACGAGAGGGGCTTGATATCGTGTCAACATTTGTATTGAAGCTGAGGCCTATGCCTGTTTGATCAGCTCCCAGCTGCCAGAGAGAGTCCGTCTGTCAGACAAGCTAATGTCCTCACTGAGCAGAAATTACCCAGCAACCCCCCACCCTCCGCACCTTCGTGACCACCGTGCGGACGACACGGTGGCACAGCGGGTTAGCACTGCTGCCTCAGGGGCGCGGGTTCGATTCCCGGCTCGGGTCACCGTCTGTGCGGAGTCTGCACGTTCTCCCCGTGTCTGCGTGGGTTTCCTTCCGGGTGCTCCGGTTTCCTCCCACAGTCCGAAAGACAAAGAACAAGGAAAATTCCAGCACAGGAACAGGCCCTCCGAGACTGCATCGACCGTGCTGTCCGACTGAACTAAAACCCTTCCGGGTACCATATCCCTCCACTCCCATCCTCTTCATATATTTGTCAAGATGCCCCTTAAACGTCACGTTCGTATCTGCCTCCACTACCTCACCCAGCAGCGAGTTCCGGACACTCACCACCCTCTGATGTACCCTCGTACATCAGTGTGCTGGTTAGGTGGATTGGCCGAGCTAAATTGCCCCTGAGTGTCCAAAGATGTGCGGGTTAGGTGGATTGGCCATGCTAAATTGCCCCTGAGTGTCCAAAGATGTGTGGGTTAGGTGGATTGGCCGTGCTAAATTGCCCCTGAGTGTCCAAAGATGTGTAGGTTAGGTGGATTGGCCGTGCTAAATTGCCCCTGAGTGTCCAAAGATGTGTAGGTTAGGGGGATTGGCCATGCTAAATTGCCCCTGAGTGTCCAAAGATGTGCGGGTTAGGTGGATTGGCCATGCTAAATTGCCCCTGAGTGTCCAAAGATGTGTGGGTTAGGTGGATTGGCCGTGCTAAATTGCCCCTGAGTGTCCAAAGATGTGTAGGTTAGGTGGATTGGCCGTGCTAAATTGCCCCTGAGTGTCCAAAGATGTGTAGGTTAGGGGGATTGGCCATGCTAAATTGCCCCTTAGTGTCCAAAGATGTGCGGGTTAGGTGGATTGGCCGTGCTAAATTGCCCCTGAGTGTCCAAAGATGTGTAGGTTAGGTGGATTGGCCATGCTAAATTGTCCCTTAGTGTCCAAAGATGTGCGGGTTAGGTGGATTGGCCATGCTAAATTGCCCCTTAGTGTCCAAAGATGTGTGGGTTAGGTGGATTGGCCATGCTAAATTGCCCCTGAGTGTCCAAAGATGTGCGGGTTAGGTGGATTGGCCATGCTAAATTGCCCCTGAGTGTCCAAAGATGTGTGGGTTAGGTGGATTGGCCGTGCTAAATTGCCCCTGAGTGTCCAAAGATGTGCGGGTTAGGTGGATTGGCCGTGCTAAATTGCCCCTTAGTGTCCAAAGATGTGCAGGTTAGGTGGATTGGCCAATCCACCTAACCTGCACATGTTTGGACTGGATGGGTTGCGGTTGATCGGAGAGCCACTCGCTACATTACTGTCCGTTCCCTGCACCCACCAGTCCTCCTCTGCGCCCCGCATTCCGTCCACATCACCACCACCCAGTTTTTATTTGCAGTTTGAGAAACACTTGCGTTGAAGGGAGAGAAGAAAAGTAACTGCTGTGGATCGGCCGCTGTGGATCGGCCGCTGTGGATCGGCCGCTGTGGATCGGCCGCTGTGGATCGGCCGCTGTGGATCGGCCGCTGTGGATCGGCCGCTGTGGATCGGCCGCTGTGGATCGGCCGCTGTGGATCGGCCGCTGTGGATCGGCCGCTGTGGATCGGCCGCTGTGGATCGGCCGCTGTGGATCGGCCGCTGTGGATCGGCTGCTGTGTAATTCTCAGAATGTGAAGCGAGGGGGGCCCAGCCCGGGGTGGTGAGGACACAAACTGGAGAGCCAGTTTCGCCCCGTCAAATGTTCCAGCAGGAATGTCTGCGAGTGTTCCCAAACAGTCTCAGCCTTTCATCATTCACAGTCCTTGCTGTGCCTGTGTAGCAGCCCAGCACTCTCTGTTAACCCTATCATCCTTCTCCTTGCTTTGTCCCTGTTTGAACTTCACCCTGTTCGTCTGACGGAGCGGCCCCTTCTCTCACTAACACCGCAGAGTCAGAGGGTCACGGCTCCTTGACCAGAGCACATACTCACGCCGGGGGTTTATAAGTTATATTTATTGGTGTCACAAGTTGGCTTGCATTAACACTGCAATGAAGTTGCTGTGAAAATCCCCTAGTCGCCACGCTGTTGGGGTAACACTGAGGGAGAATTTAGCACGGCCAATGCACCCTAACCAGCACGTCTTTCGGACTGGGAGGAAATCGGAGCACCCGGAGGAAACCCACGGGGAGAATGTGCAGACTCCGCACAGACAGTGACCCAAGCCGGGAATCGAACCCAGGTCCCTGGCGCTGTGAGGCAGCAGTGCTAACCCACTGTGCCATCCCCTGCACACCTTTGGACACTGAGGGGCAATTTGGAATTGACAATCCACCTAATCTGCATTTTGTTTGGACTGGGGAAGGAGACTGGAGCACCCGGAGCAAACCCACACAGACAAGGAGAGAACATGCAAACTTCACACAGTCACCCGAGACTGGAATTGAACCCGGGTCCCCGACGCTGAGAGGCAGCAGTGCTAACCACAGTTTATCCAACTTGCACCTCATATGTCTGGGGAGTGGGGAAGAATGTAGGACTCGCTCGCACGGGGAGTGGGGAGAATGTGGGACTGGCTCCCACGGGGAGTGGGGGAGAATGTGGGGCTCGCTCCCACGGGGAGTGGGGAGAATGTGGGACTCGCTCCCACGGGGAGTGGGGAGAATGTGGGACTCGCTCCCAGAGGGGAGTGGGGGAGAATGTGGGACTCGCTGCCACGGGGAGTGGGGGAGAATGTGGGACTCGCTCCCACGGGGAGTGGGGGAGAATGTGGGACTCGCTCCCACGGGGAGTGGGGAGAATGTGGAACTCGCTCCCATGGGGCGTGGGGGAGAATGTGGGAGTCGCTCCCATGGGGAGTGGGGGAGAATGTGGGACTTGCTCCCATGGGGAGTGGGTGAGAATGTGGGACTCGCTCCCACGGGGAGTGGGGGAGAATGTGGAACTCGCTCCCATGGGGCGTGGGGGAGAATGTGGGAGTCGCTCCCACGGGGAGTGGGGAGAATGTGGGACTCGCTCCCACGGGGAGTGGGAAGAATGTGGGACTCGCTGCCACGGGGGAGTGATCGAGGTGAATAGTTTTGAGACATTTAAGACGGGGAAGCTGGATAAACACAGAAGGGAGAAAGGAATAGAATGATGGGGTGGGGTGGAGAAGGGGTGGGAGGATGCAGGCGTGGAGGAGGAACACCAACACCGAGTAGATGGGCCGAATAGCCTGCTTGTGCGCTGTGAAGCTCTCTGTTAACCAGGCCAAAATTGACCATGAGAAGGAGAAGGCAATACTTGGCACGGTGACCGAGGTCTCGGGGAGTCGGGGATGGAGGGGGGGCTCTGAGGAGGGTCTGGGCGGCCAATTCTGTGGTTGGGGAAACAGTGGAGAGAAGGGGCGGGGCGGGGGGGGGGGGGGGGGAAACGGAGCGAGAATGTGGGCGGAGGAGTCTCCTCGGGACTACCTCCTGGAGGGGAGACAGAATGCCCCGTTGCCTCCCACTGCCCCTCCGCTCCGCGCTCTCTGCCACCGCTCAGTGGGCCTGTCCATTCTCTCAGTGCCCACCCACCTGCAGCCGGTTGGACCAACATTAGACTCTTTGGTCCTCAATTGGGGGGATTCTGACTGCCCCAATTCCGATATTCCTCCCGGTTAATGAACTGAAGAGGGGAGGACGGACATCGCCAGTTTTTGTTCGTCCCATCAGCCAGATTCTTTCTCCCGACTCTCTACTTTCTCGCTGTGATTAATCTTTCATCCTTGACGATTCCTGGGGGATTGGCCACCGCACACCGCCCCCCCCCCCTCCTCCCCCAGACGCACAAAGCGGGAGTGGACCGTGCGATCGTGCAGTTGAAATGGGCGTAGGTGAACAAAGCCTGCAGTAGGCCCGGGTTGTGTGTGCAGAGGCCCACAAGAGAATCCCAAGTATGAACATTAACTCAAAGCAGAAATTATGACTCATGTTCCAGACATCTTATAATTCAGGGCCCCGTGTTGGATAGTGTTACAGTCATGTGCCGAGCAGCACTTTTAACTGCAACCCCCCCCCCCCCCCTCCGCTTCCCATGAATCTCGGACACATTTAGCCGAGCGTTACACTTGACGGTTTTATTTTTAAACCTACATCTCGTGCAGCGTAGAACCTATTTTTAACGTTCAGCCAGTTCCTCGTGGGTTAGAAGATTCAAAACCTTCGCCGAAGACTTGAGATCGAAATCCTAGCCCGTGCTCCCAATGCCAGTACTGAGAACATGCTTCACCGCACTGTCCGAGGTTACTGCCTCATCAGACTCGAGGTTAAACCCAGGCCCCTTCTGTTCTCAGGTGGAAAGTACCACCGACGCTACTCAAAGTAGGGTTAGGGCGTTCTCCCGTTGTCCTCCGGACCAGAATTATCCCCCAGGAACAAGTTCTTCATTCCCCCCCACTCCCCGTGGGAGCGAGTCCCACATTCTCCCCCACTCCCCGTGGGAGCGAGTCCCACATTCTCCCCCACTCCCCGTGGGAGCGAGTCCCACATTCTCCCCCACTCCCCGTGGGAGCGAGTCCCACATTCTCCCCACTCCCCGTGGGAGCCAGTCCCACATTCTCCCCCGCTCCCCGTGGGAGTGAGTCCCACATTCTCCCCACTCCCCGTGGGAGCGAGTCCCACATTCTCCCCCACTCCCCGCGGGAGCGGGTCCCACATACTCCCCGCGGGAGCGAGTCCCACATTCTCCCCCACTCCCCGTGGGAGCGAGTCCCACATTCTCCCCCCACTCCCCGCGGGAGCGAGTCCCACATTCTCCCCCGCTCCCCGTGGGAGCGAGTCCCACATTCTCCCCCACTCCCCGCGGGAGTGAGTCCCACATACTCCCCGTGGGAGCGAGTCCCACATTCTCCCCCACTCCCCGTGGGAGCGAGTCCCACATTCTCCCCCCACTCCCCGCGGGAGCGAGTCCCACACTCACTGCCATGGGGAGTGGGGGAGAATGTGGGACTCGCTCCCACGGGGGAGTGGGGAGAATGTGGGACTCGCTCCCACGGGGAGTGGGGAGAATGTGGGACTGGCTCCCACGGGGAGTGGGGAGAATGTGGGACTCGCTCCCACGGGGAGTGGGGGAGAATGTGGGACTCGCTCCCATGGGGAGTGGGGGAGAATGTGGGACTGGCTCCCACGCGGAGTGGGGAGAATGTGGGACTCGCTCCCATGGGGAGTGGGGAGAATGTGGGACTCGCTCCCACGGGGAGTGGGGAGAATGTGGGACTGGCTCCCACGGGGAGTGGGGAGAATGTGGGACTCGCTCCCACGGGGAGTGGGGGAGAATGTGGGACTCGCTCCCATGGGGAGTGGGGGAGAATGTGGGACTGGCTCCCACGGGGAGTGGGGGAGAATGTGGGACTCGCTCCCACGGGGATTGGGGGAGAATGTGGGACTCGCTCCCACGGGGAGTGGTCGAGGTGAATAGTAACACCAACATGGAGCTGATGTGCCGAATGGCCTGTTTCTGTGGTGTGCGTGCGTCTGTGAGAGTGTGTGCGTCTGTGAGAGTGTGTGTGCGTCTGTGAGAGTGTGTGCGCCTGTGAGAGTGTGTGCGTCTGTGAGAGTGTGTGCGTCTGTGAGTGTGTGCGTCTGTGAGAGTGTGTGCGTCTGTGAGAGTGTGTGCGTCTGTGAGAGTGTGTGTGCGTCTGTGAGAGTGTGTGCGTCTGTGAGAGTGTGTGCGTCTGTGAGAGTGTGTGCGTCTGTGAGAGTGTGTGCGTCTGTGAGAGTGTGTGCGTCTGTGAGTGTGTGCGTCTGTGAGAGTGTGTGCGTCTGTGAGAGTGTGTGCGTCTGTGAGAGTGTGTGCGTCTGTGAGAGTGTGTGTGCGTCTGTGAGAGTGTGTGCGTCTGTGAGAGTGTGTGCGTCTGTGAGAGTGTGTGCGTCTGTGAGAGTGTGTGCGTCTGTGAGAGTGTGTGCGTCTGTGAGAGTGTGTGCGCGTCTGAGAGTGTGCGCGTCTGTGAGAGTGTGCGCGTCTGTGAGAGTGTGTGCGTCTGTGAGAGTGTGTGTGCGTCTGTGAGAGTGTGTGTGCGTCTGTGAGAGTGTGTGTGCGTCTGTGAGAGTGTGTGTGGGTCTGTGAGAGTGTGTGTGGGTCTGTGAGAGTGTGCGTGTGCTTCTGTGAGAGTGTGCGTCTGTGAGAGTGTGCGTCGGTGAGAGTGTGCGTCGGTGAGAGTGTGCGTCTGTCTGCGAGAGAGTGTGTGTGTGCGTCTGTCTGCGAGAGAGTGTGTGTGTGTCTGTCTGCGAGAGAGTGTGTGTGTGTCTGTCTGCGAGAGAGTGTGTGTGTGTCTGTCTGCGAGAGAGTGTGTGTGTCTGTCTGCGAGAGAGTGTGTGTGTGTCTGTCTGCGAGAGAGTGTGTGTGTCTGTCTGCGAGAGAGTGTGTGTGTCTGTCTGCGAGAGAGTGTGTGTGCGTCTGTGAGAGTGTGTGTGTGTGTGTCTGCGAGAGTGTGTGTGTGTGTCTGCGAGAGAGTCTGTGTGTGTCTGTGAATAAAACACTTGCTCGAGTTTCGTTAAAATACCGTCTCAACAACAGCTGCTGGAAGAGAGCATCAGTTTGGAAAAAAAAGCGTCCAATTTGGAAAATGTTTCACTCTTCCTCCTGCGTTGTATTTTGCCCTGATTGTCAGTGGAGGGGGGGCAGGGGTGGGGGCGGGGATGCGGGCAGTGGGGATTTGCGTTTGGGTTAGCGGAGGGAAGGGGTGGTTTGGGTTGGCGGAGGGAAGGGGTGGGGGTGGTTTGGGTTGGCGGAGGGGAGGGAGTAGGGGTTTGGTGACTGTGTGTTTTGTCAACCGCAGTGCAGACTGGGTCGATACATCAGCAACTGGCCGGAGGAGCTGGCCACATGTGGAAGGACGGAGTGTACTGGATTATAATTACGAAAGGCTGGTTGTTCTCCTCTGCCTTGGCCAGGGAACTGAAGGCTGAGGGAGCCCTGGGAGCTCGCAGTCTGAAACCAATCCAACCAGGGCACTTTTCCAAGCCAGTTTATTGCAGTCAGCTTGTCACAACAAGAGAGGAACCCTCCGCTATTCGGCTCTCCCCAGTTTAGACTCCGGCCCTCCTTGTGCAAGAGGATGCCACAATTTCTCACCCTTTCCCTTCAACCTCCTCCAAGGCCTCCCTCCCCCTCGCTCTGCAACCTCCTTCAACCCTACGAACCCTCTCAAGATCTCCGCGCTCCTCCGATTCTCATAGAATCCCCACAATGCAGAAGGAGGCCATTCAGCCCATCAAGCCAGCACCAACAACAATCCCACTCGCCCCATAACGCCACGTAGTTCCTCTTATCCATGGGCGTCGCTGGCTGGGCCAACATTTATTGCCCACCCCTAGTTGCCCCTTGGAGGGCAGTTGAGAGTCAACCACATTGGCTGTGGCTCTGGAGTCACATGTAGGCCAGACCGGGCTAAGGACGGCAGATTTCCGTCCCTAAAAGGAACCAGATGGGTTTTTCCGACAATGGGTCATCAGTAGATTCTTAATCCCAGATTATTTTTTATTGGATTCAAATTCCACCATCTGCCGTGACGGGATTCGAACCCGGGTCCCCCCAGAACATTAGCTGGAGTTTCTGGATTAATGGTCTAGCGATGATACCACCAGGCCACCACCCTCCCCATTTACCCTGCTAATCCCTCGGCACTAAGGTTCAATTTAGCACGGCCAATGCACCTGACCCCCACGTCTTTGGACTGTGAGAGGAAACCGGAGGAAACCCACGCAGGCACGGGGAGAACGCGCAGACTCCGCACAGACAGTGACCCGAGCCGGGAATCGAACCTGGGTCCCTGGCGCTGTGAGGCAGCGGCGCTAACCCGCTGTGCTACCGTGCTGCTCAGGTCTGTCGCAAACAGTGCTGAGTCAGGGAGTTCCAACTGCCATTGACTGCATCTCCAGAGGTATCGTCATGTGACTGCCCATTGGCCACACCCCTACACTCACTTTTGATCCCATCCATACCCATTTGTAAAGTGAGCACAGTCACCTTATCAGATTGGACAATTCTTTGATTTGATTTATTATTATCACATGTATTGGGATACAGTGAAAAGTATTGTTTCTTGCGCGCTGTACAGACAAAGCATACCGTTCATAGAGTACATAGGGGAGAAGGATTTGATTTGATTTATCATTGTCACATGAGGGCGGCAGGGTAGCACAGCGGGTTAGCACTGCTGCTTCACAGCTCCAGGGACCCAGGTTCGATTCCCAGCTCGGGTCACTGTCTGTGTGGAGTTTGCACATTCTCCTCGTGTCTGCGTGGGTTTCCTCCGGGTGCTCCGGTTTCCTCCCACAGTCCAAAGATGTGCGGGTTAGGTTGATTGGCCGTGCTAAAAATTGCCCCTTAGTGTCCTGGGATGCGTAGATTAGAGGGATTAGCGGGTAAAATATGTAGGGATATGGGGGTAGGGCCTGGGTGGGATTGTGGTCGGTGCAGACTCGATGGGCCGAATGGCCTCTTTCTGCACTGTAGGGATTCTATGATTCTATGTATTGGGATACAGTGAAAAGTATTGTTTCTTGCGCGCTGTACAGACAAAGCATACCGTTCATAGAGTACATAGGGGAGAAGGATTTGATTTATTATTGTCACATGTATTGGGATACAGTGAAAAGTATTGTTACTTGCGCTCTTTCCAGACAAAGCATACCATTCATAGAGAAGGAAAGGAGAGAGTGCAGAATGTAGTGTTACAGTCATAGCCAGGGTGTAGAGAAAGATCAACTTAATGCGAGGTAGGTCCATTCAAAAGTCTGACAGCAGCAGGGAAGAAGCTGTTCTTCAGTCGGTTGATACGTGACCTCAGACTTTTGTATCTTTTTCCCGACGGAAGAAGGTGGGAGTGAGAATGTCCGGGATCTGTGGGGTCCTTGATTATGCTGGCTGCTTTTCCCCGAGGCAGCGGGAAGTGTAGACAGAGTCAATGGATGGGAGGCTGGTTTGCGTGATGGATTGGGCTACATTCACGACCTTTTGTAGTTCCTTGCGGTCTTGGGCAGAGCAGGAGCCCAGACCAAGCTGTGATACATCCAGAAAGAATGCTTTCTATGGTGCATCTGTAAATGTTGGTGAGAGTCGTAGCTGACATGCCAAATTTCCTTAGTCTTCTGAGAAAGTAGAGAACATAAGAACATAAGAAATAGGAGCAGGAGTAGGCCATCTAGCCCCTCGAGCCTGCCCCGCCATTCAATAAGATCATGGCTGATCTGAAGTGGATCAGTTCCACTTACCCCTATAACCCCTAATTCCCTTACCGATCAGGAATCCATCTATCCGTGATTTAAACATATTCAACGAGGTAGCCTCCACCACTTCAGTGGACAGAGAATTCCAGAGATTCACCACCCTCTGAGAGAAGAAGTTCCTCCTCAACTCTGTCCTGACTCTGTCCTAGAGGCGTTGGTGGAGCTTTCTTAACTATAGTGTCGGCGTGGGGGGGACCAGGACAGGTTGTTGGTGATCTAGACACCCAGAAACTTCAAGCTCTTGACCATTTCTACTTCGTCCCCGTTGATGTAGGCTACTGAGAAAGTAGAGGCGTTGGTGGCCTTGGGGAAGTTTGAGTTCTGAGGGATTGGCGATGGGTGGGATCATTTTAGCCGTGCCCCAGAGATTAGATTGTACTCTGTCTCGACTTGGGCTTGGCCCCGACTCCAGGAGCTGACTTTTGGGAAGCTTGCAGTGGGACTTGTTTTAAAATGGGTTTACCTTGAGTAGCGCGATCGATCCAGAATCAGGGCACCCACACGGAGTTAACCCTGGGCAGGAGCCTGAGGCCTAGGCCAGTACTGGTATGAGGAGTCAGTCATTCCGATAGTGTTACCGTGGAGACAAGGTGGGGGGGGGGGGGGATTGGGATGGCTTTAAAGGGATCGATTAGTCAGTCACTGACATCAAAGACCTCGGGCGGTTACCATGGTAAGCAGCGAGCCCGTTACCATGGGCAACCGCCCAATTCAACCCTGTCTAAATTTTGTTCTCCCTTCCTTTCTTCCCCCTCCAGATTGTTGATCCGAGAGGCGTTCCCTCGTTTTTCTGAAGTACGGATGGATTGTCCTGTAGCCAAACAGTCGCTCTCCACTCGAGCCTCCTCCCCCCACCCTCCGCCCCCCCCCCCCCCCCCCCCCCCAACCCTCACCCCCTCCAGCCGCCCACCCGCCATCTCTTCCACCTCCAACCCAACCTCATCCCGACTACGTTTGCAACCAAGAGACCCAATTCCACGTGGCAGCCGCCTCACCTCAGAAAGCCAGGGGGGGGGCGGGTTTCATAGCCAAGTCTTTCCGTTCAATTTGCACATGGGAAGTTTCTTCACCCAAGAGCGGCGCGATTGGCCGCGCCCGTCGGTGGGACTTTAGACGGCCGCCGAGACCTTCAGGGGGAGGAGATCTGGGTTTGGTGGGGGAGTGGCGGGGGGAGGGGAGGGTGAGGGAGGCGATCTTCGAAGCGGCAAGGGTCAAGCCAACCGGATGTAAACTGGGACGTGCTTTCTGTCCTGATTTCTGGATGAACCCCCCCCCCCCGCCTCCCCGAGCCCGGAATTCCGAGGTGGCAAGTTGCGAGAATCCAGGATACAGATTCGCCAATGCCTCCCCCCTGAACTGCCACTGCCCAGTGTTTGCGACCGGCTCCCGGCTGACGAACGAACATGGCCGTGACGTTTGATGCTTTTACTTAACTCTGCTTCTTAAATCAGCTTATCACGCCTTTCTGTCGAGGGAGAGTGAAGGTGAAGTCAGTCAGTTTTGAGTCTTTTCATTTTCACGTGCTCTCCTTCCCTCCCCCCCCCCCCCTCTCCCCATTGCTTATCTGCAACTGATCATGAGAGAATCTGTAGCGAGAGACGCCCTGTCGAAGAGGCGACACGTCCAGTGCCTTCTCTACCCGACTCCTGACAGACCAAGATGGCCGCCTGCCTTGACTGGACTAGGCCGGAGGCCTCCCTCAATCACCAGCTCCCACCTCAGCAGCACAGTGGCCCAGCCAGCCAATGCCATCCAGGTGTTCACCCACCCCACACGCGGAGAGTACCTTTTCAGGAAAAAAAAAACCCCAAACGGCATCCAGGCATTTTTCCCCAACGTGGAGCAGAGGTCTTGCGGCGGCCGAAGGGTGGCCTCCGGCCTGGCGTGGCCAACGAGCGGGTTGGCCGTATCCCTGGAGGTTTCATCACACGTGACTTACCCCCAACTCGTCACTCGGCATGTCCATCCTTGTGACCTCCCCGCACTGACTCTTAAATCAACTGGTTCGGAGACTGTCTTTATCTCACGGAATCCCTACGGTGCAGAAGGAGGCCGTTCAGCCCGTCTCGCCCGCACCGGCAACACATCCTCAATATTATAATAAGTCATGAACCTTCATGGCTTTTTTTAAAAGGCGCCCTGACATCTCTCCAGAGTGTTGCTCCGGGAGGGGTGGGGGCAGTGTCCCAGAGATGAATCTTCAGTTCCCCAAGACCCCTGAGGGATTGACGGCCCCACGTCGGCAGGAACATCTGCACCCAGGTGTTGGGGGCTAGGAGCACCTTGAGGTTGCGCCGACTCTGCAAGCAAATTCAGTGGAGATGTTTTCACAGGGAGACGATGATTTGCCCCTGAATTTCACAGAGAAGCTGTCGAAGCCCCACAGCGCAGAAGGAGGCCATTCGGCCCATCGAGACTGCACCGACCGCCATCCCACCCAGGTCCCAAGGTGTGCGGGTTGGGTGGATTGGCCGCACTAAATCGTCCCTTTGAGTCGGGGGGGGGGGGGGACTGGCAGGGCAAATATGTGGGGAATAGGGCCTGGGTGGTCGGTGCGGGCTCGTTGGGCCGAATGGCCTCCGATGCACCATTGGTTACGCAAAGACTCGTCGTTGCGGAATAGCAGGCTTTTACTAACGCAAGAACTGGAGCACTCCCGAACCGATAGCTAAGAACAAAGAACAGTACAGCACAGGAAACAGGCCCTTCGGCCCTCCAAGCCTGTGCCGCTCCTTGGTCCAACTGGACCAATCGTTTGTATCCCTCCATTCCCAGCTAATCCGAACTTGAGGCGAAAGGGGCGGAGAGCAGTCGCCTTGACACCCAGAGAAGGGCGGAGCCCCGGATTGAGGCAGCGGGGGCGTGTCCGGTCATGTCACGCGAACAGACAGTACTACGGTGGTTCACCACAGCCTCCTCCCGCGCCGCCGGGATTCCATGATTCCCCGACTCAAATTCAGCGCGGTCTTCCCGAGGGGCCGGGTAAATCGGGACTGTCGGAAGGGAGTGAACCTTCGAGCATTCCCCCCCCCCCCCCCCACGCACCCTGGGGCGCGGCCCACCCAACGACGCATCCGCCTGTCCGAAAAAACAAAAGAAAATCTCAAGTGCCTACCTTCAAGGGGAAGCAGTGAATGTTTATTCTCCTTAACCTGCCCCTTCTGGCATCCTACTGGATAATTACACGCCAGTCCTGTTGAGATTCGGTTACACTGCACCGTCTTGAGCCTGCGATTTTTACTTGCCGAATGATTTTTAAAGCGTCCTTTCTTTTATTTTTCTTGTATGTATCTTTGGAGTGAGGTTTCATAACCTTTCGTGTCCTGGCCTTTTAAATTTCTGGGGAGCGGGACAGTGGTCAGGTTTGACGGCCCAACACGCAAAAGGTTTAATCGATGCTTACTGTGGGGTTTTCCCCCCCCCCCCCTTCATGCTGGATGTCATTAATGCTGATCGGCAATAAAGTTTTTCCTGTATCATCGGCCGTGGCTGGTTCCTCCTCTTCTGCCTAACGTACCCTGTTGGTCCACAGCGGGTTAGCGCTGCCGCCTCCGCGGCCCCAGGGACCCGGGTTCGATCCCCGGCCTCTGTGCGGAGTCCGCGCGTTCCTTGGAGAGACGTAGGATGAGAGGAGACCTAGTAGAGGTGTATAAGATAGAAACAAACAAAGAACAAAGAACAATACAGCACAGGAACAGGCCCCTCGGCCCTCCAAGCCCGCGCCGCTCCCCGGTCCAGGATTGAATCCTGAATCCAGGATCCCCGCCCAATTTTCCAGCCTATCTACATCCTAATATCCTATCCACCGAGCTGTCCCTCACAGCTACGATGCTTTGTTCATCACAACCTATTAACTCACCCCCACCCCCCCATTCCAGACCATGTGATCTCCAGGGAGAGGCGAAAACCCAGAGTGAAAACCCCAGGGCCAATATGGGGAAAAAAAAAATCTGGGAAATTCCTCTCCGACCCCCTGAGGCGATCGAAACGAGTCCAGGAGATCACACTGGCCCTGATCGGAAAATGCTTCCCAACCCTAGTCATTTCCACTTCCACGAACACCATCTGAATTCCCTGCCCCCGAGACAGGTTCCCAAACTATCCGCAGTCTCGCTCTGTACTGGCACCAGCAAGATGATCATAGAATGAAGCCTTGAAGCGAGAAACAAGGAACAATTAGCCCGCGCCGCTCCCTGGTCCAAACTAGACCACTCTTTTGTATCCCTCCATTCCCACTCCGTTCGTGTGGCTATCTAGATAAGTCTTAAACGTTCCCAGTGTGTCCGCCTCCACCACCTTGCCCGGCAACACATTCCAGGCCCCCACCACCCTCTGTGTAAAATATGTCCTTCTGATATCTGTGTTAAACCTCCCCCCCTTCACCTTGAACCTATGACCCCTCGTGAACGTCACCAACATAGAAAACTACAGCACAAAACAGGCCCTTCGGCCCCACAAGTTGTGCCAAACATAGAAATCATAGAAACCCTACAGTGCAGAAGGAGGCCATTCGGCCCATCGAGTCTGCACCGACCACAATCTCACCCAGGCCCTACCCCCACATATTTTACCCACTAATCCCTCTAACCTACGCATCCCAGGACTCTAAGGGGCAATTTTTTTAACCTGGCCAATCAACCTAACCCACACATCTTTGGACTGTGGGAGGAAACCGGAGCACCCGGAGGAAACCCACACAGACACGAGGGGAATGTGCAAACTCCACACAGACAGTGACCCGAGCCGGGAATCGACCCCGGAACCCTGGAGCTGTGAAGCAGCAGTGCTAGCCACTGTGCTACCGTGCCGCCCCTACCTTTTAGGCCTACCTATAACCCTCCATCCTATTAAGTCCCATGTACTCATCCAGGAGTCTCTTAAAAGACCCTATTGAGTTCGCCTCCACCACCACTGACGGCAGCCGATTCCACTCGCCCACCACCCTCTGTGGGAAAAACTTCCCCCTAACATTTCCCCTGTACCTATCCCCCAGCACCTTAAACCTGTGTCCTCTCGTAGCAGCCATTTCCACCCTGGGAAAAAGCCTCTGAGAGTCCACCCGATCTATGCCTCTCAACATCTTATACACCTCTATTAGGTCTCCTCTCATCCTTCGTCTCTCCAAGGAGAAAAGACCGAGCTCCCTCAGCCTATCCTCATAAGATGTTGGGAGGCATAGATCGGGTGGACTCTCAGAGGCTTTTTCCCAGGGTGGAAATGGCTGCTACGAGAGGACACAGGTTTAAGGTGCTGGGGGGTAGGTACAGGGGAAATGTTAGGGGGAAGTTTTTCACACAGAGGGTGGTGGGCGAGTGGAATCGGCTGCTGTCGGTGGTGGTGGAGGCAAACTCAATAGGGTCTTTTAAGAGACTCCTGGATGAGATCGGGGCGGCACGGTAGCACAGTGGTTAGCACTGCTGCTTCACAGCTCCAGGGACCTGAGTTCGATTCCCGGCTCGGGGTCACTGTCTGTGTGGAGTTTGCACATTCTCCTCGTGTCTGCGTGGGTTTCCTCCGGGTGCTCCGGTTTCCTCCCACAGTCCAAAGATGTGCGGGTTAGGTTGATTGGCCATGCTAAATTGCCCCTTGGTGTCCTGAGATGCGTAGGTTAGAGGGATTAGTGGATGGATATGGGGGTAGGGCCTGGGTGGGATTGTGGTCGGTGCAGACTCGATGGGCCGAATGGCCTCTTTCTGCACTGTAGGGATTCTATGGTTTACATGGGACTTAATAGGATGGAGGGTTATTGGTAGGCCTAGAAGGTAGGGATATGTTCGGCACAACTTGTGGGGCCGAAGGGCCTGTTTTGTGCTGTTGTGTTTCTATGTTTCGCCCCCCCGCACCGTGTCTGCGTGGGTTTCCTCCGGGTGCTCCGGTTTCCTCCCTCAGTCCGAAAGACGTGCTGGTTAGGGTGCATTGGCCGTGCTAAATTCTCCCCCAGTGTGTGACCCGAACGGGAGTGTGGCCACTAGGGGATTCTCACAGTCACTTCGTCGCGGTGTTAATGGAAGCCCTACTCATGACACTAATCAATAAACTTTTTCTAAAAAAAACACAGTAAATCTCCCGTGGATCACGAGGTGGGAGATATCGTGCACCATCGCAGCTGCACAGAGCAACAACTGGACCCAGCTTCTGTCCCACCAAAAGCCCTCCTCCGAACCCCCTCTCCCATCTCGTCCTATCAACATATCAGCCTATTCCTCTCCCCCTCATGTTTATCCAGCTTCCGCCCCCCCTCCTCAAATAGGCCACAGAACAACGCAGCACAGGCTTGTGTTGTGGAGGAACAGGCCCTTCGGCCCACCAAGCCTGAGCCGATAACGTGGATTCTATCCCTCTGTTAGCCTCCCGTTTATCTGCCTATCCAGATATGCCTTAAATGTTGCGGATGTGCCTGTTTCCACCACCTCCTCTGGCAGCGCGTTCCAGGCACCCATCACTCTGTGCGTGAAAAGCTCCCCCCTTAAACTTTCCCCCCTCACCTTGAACCTGTGCCCCCGCGTAATTCACCCTTCCACCCTGGGGGAAAAGCCTCTGACTCTGCACCCTGTCTGTGCCTCTCATCATTTTGTAGACCAGGTCTCCCCTCAGCCTCCATCTTTCCAGTGAAAACAATCCCAATTTATTCAACCTCTCCTCATAGCCGACACCCTCGAGACCAGGCAGCATAGAACCATAAGAACCTCATAAGAAATAGGAGCAGGAGTAGGCCGTCTAGCCCCTCGAGCCTGCCCCGCCATTCAATAAGATCATGGCTGATCTGATAGTGGATCAGTTCCACTTACCCGCCTGATCCCTATAACCCCCTAATTCCCTTACCGATCGGGAATCCATCTATCCATGATTTAAACATATTCAACGAGGTAGCCTCCACCACTTCAGGGGGCAGAGAATTCCAGAGATTCACCACCCTCAGAGAGAAGAAGTTCCTCCTCAACTCTGTCCTAAACTGACCCCCCTTTATTTTGAGGCTGTGCCCTCTAGTTCTAGCTTCCTTTCTAAGTGGAAAGAATCTCTCCACCTTTACCCTATCCAGCCCCTTCATTATCTTATAGGTCTCTATAAGATCCCCCCTCAGCCTTCTAAATTCCAACGAGTACAAACCCAATCTGCTCAGTCTCTCCTAATAATCAACACCCCTCATCTCCGGTATCAAGCTGGTGAACCTTCTCTGCACTCCCTCCAAGGCCAATATATCCTTCCGCAAATAAGGGGACCAATACTGCACACAGTATTCCAGCTGCGTCCCTACAGTGCAGAAGGAGGCTATTCGGCCCATCGAGCCTGCACCGACCACAATCCCATCTCGGCCCTATCTCCATAACCCCACATATTTGCCTCGCTAATCTATGCATCCCTGGACACTAAGGGGCAATTTAGCATGGCCAATCCACCTAACCTACAGATCTTTGGACACTAAGGGGCAATTTAGCACGGCCAATCCACCTAACCTACACATCTTTGGACACTAAGGGGCAATTTAGAATGGCCAATCCCCCTAACCCGCACATCTTTGGACTGTGGGAGGAAACCGGAGCACCCGGAAGAAACCCACGCAGACGCGGGGAGAACGCGCAGACTCCGCACAGACGGTGACCTGAGCCCGGATCTGGAGCTGTGGAGCAGCAGTGCGAAACACTGTGCCAACCATCCTGGTGAACCTTGTTTGCACTCTCTCCAAAGCATCCACGTCCTTCTGGTAGTGAGGCGACCAGAACTGCACAAAACAACACATCCATGTTGTTCACCTCAGTCACTCCTTGTGTTATGATGTGGAGTTGCCGGCGTTGGACTGGGGTAAGTAGCCTCAAAACCAGGTTAAAGTCCAACAGGTTTATTTGGTAGCACGAGCTTTCGGAGCGCCGCTCCTTCACCAGGTGATGAAGGGGGCAACACTCTGAAAGCTCGTGCAACCAAATAAACCTGTTGGACTTTAACCTGGTGTTGTGAGACTACTTGCCACTCCTTGTCCGATGATGAGAGGCCGAGTAGGTTTGGGATGATATTCTCTGGAGTTGAGAAGAATGAGAGGCGGTCGCAGTGAAACCTACAAGATTCTGAAGAGGTTTGACAGGGTGGGCACTGAGAGATTGTTACCCCCGGGTTGGGGCATCTAGGAACACGGCTGGGGGAAGGGGGGTGTGACAGTCTCAGGACAAAGGGGGTGGGGGGGGGCGATCGTTTCGGACTGAGATGGGGAGACATTTCTTCACTCAGTGGGTTGTGAATTTTTGGAATTCTCTGCCACAGAGGATTGTGGGTGTCCCATCGTTGAAGATATTTAAGGTTGGGGAGTGAGGCGGAGTTTTGGTCTCTGGGGGAGTTGAGGGATACGGGGAGCGGGCAGGAAAACTGAGTTGAAAGATGTGCTTCTGAGGTTGTATAAGGCTCTGGTCAGACCCCATTTGGAGTATTGTGAGCAGTTTTGGGCCCCATATCTAAGGAAGGATGTGCCGGCCTTGGAAAGGGTCCAGAGGAGGTTCACGAGAATGATCCCTGGAATGAAGGGTTTGTCATACGAGGAGCGGTTGAGGACCCTGGGTCTGTACTCGTTGGGAGTTTAGAAGGATGAGGGGGGATCCTTTTGAAACTTACAGGATACTGCGAGGTCTGGATAGAGTGGACGTGGAGAGGATGTTTCCACTGGTAGGAAAAACTAGAACCAGAGGGCACAACCTCAGGCTGAAGGGACGATCCTTTAAAACAGAGATGAGGAGGAATTTCTTCAGCCAGAGAGTGGTGAATCTGTGGAACTCTTTGCCGCAGAAGGCTGTGGAGGCCGGGTCATTGAGTGTCTTTAAGACAGAGATAGATAGGTTCTTGATTAATAAGGAGATCAGGGGTTATGGGGAAAAGGCAGGAGAATGGGGATGAGAAAAATATCAGCCATGATTGAATGGCGGAGCAGACTCGATGGGCCGAGTGGCCTCATTCTGCTCCTATGTCTTATGGTCTTATGATCATATTGAATGGCAGAGCAGACTCGATGGGCCAAATGGTCTACTGCTCCTATTTCTTCCATGATAAAGATAATGAAGTTATCTTTGGAGCGTGGGAGGAACCCAGTGATATGGAGTTTGAGAGACTTCACTTCCCAAACCACTTCCCAAGGGTGGCAAGGCGGCACAGTGGGTTAGCACTGCTGCCTCACAGCACCAGAGACCTGGGTTCGACTCCCGGCTCGGGTCACTGTCTGTGCGGAGTCTGCACGTTCTCCCCGTGTCTGCGTGGGTTTCCTCCGGGTGCTCCGGTTTCCTCCGACAGTCCAAAGATGTGCGGGTTAGGTGGATTGGCCATGCTAAATTGCCCCTTAGTGTCAGGGGGACTAGTTAGGGTAAATGCATGGGGAAATGGGGATAGGGCCTGGGTAGGATTGTGGTTGGTGCAGGCTCGATGGGCTGAATGGCCTCCTTCTGCACTGTCGGGATTCTATGAAACCAATAATTGCTGAACAGATTCCCACTCTAAAGATCCCATGGCATTGCTGTGAAGATGTGGAGATGCCGGCGTTGGACTGGGGTAAACACAGTAAGAAGTTTAACAACACCAGGTTAAAGTCCAACAGGTTTATTTGGTAACAAAAGCCACACAAGCTTTCGGAGCTCCAAGCCCCTTCTTCAGGTGAGTGGGAATTCTGTTCACAAACAGGGTATATAAAGACACAAACTCAATTTACATGAATAATGGTTGGAATGCTATTATTCATGTAACCATTATTCATGTAAATTGAGTTTGTGTCTTTATATGCTCTGTGAACAGAATTCCCACTCACCTGAAGAAGGGGCTTGCAGCTCCGAAAGCTTGTGTGGCTTTTGCTACCAAATAAACCTGTTGGACTTTAACCTGGTGTTGTTAAACTTCTTATTGCTGTGAAGAGCAGGGAGTTGTTGTTGCCAGGAATTGTCCCTCAGTCCATTCCATCGAAAGTACATCAGTTGGTGATGTGATTTGTTGCACAAAATGGCTGCCAGAATTGCACACACGTCGACGACGGATTTCGCTGCCTCTCTTCATACGTGACGCACTTTGAGACCTTGAGGAGTGAGGTGAAGAAGGTAAATGCGAGTCGTTTGTTTGTTTTTTACCTCAAGAGCGGTGAGCTCTCTGTCGCACATCCTCTCAACACCACTGACACTCCATGTTAGGGAATGGCCGCAGTTAAAATGGCTTCCCCTTCCGTTCCTCGTCTCCAAGAGGGTCAGAGTGCTGAAGAGCCCTCTATAAAGAAGATCGGTAGGAGATTGAAGAGGGGACGGAATGCTCGCCACGCTCAGACAAGGCCTCAAACTCCACGAGGTAATGTACTCGGAGGGGGGGAGAAGGGGGGCACACATTCCGTAAGGGGGCACCTCAAATATTTTGAATCTAACAATGTCACATAGATAGAAGCAGGAGGAGGCCATTCGGCCCTTCGAGCCTGCTCCACCATTCATCACCATCATGGCTGATCATCCAACTCAATAGCCTAATTCTGCTTTCCCCCCATAACCTTTGACCCCATTCGCCCCAAGTGCTATATCCAGCCGCCTCTTGAATCCATTCAATGTTTTGGCATCAACTGCTTCCTGTGGGAATGAATTCCACAGGCTCACCGGGTGAAGAAATGTCTCCTCATCTCCGTCCTAAATGGTCCACCCCGAATCCTCAGACTGTGACCCCCCTGGTTCTGGACTCCCCCCACCATCGGGAACATCCTCCCTGCATCTACCCTGTCTAGTCCTGTTAGAATTTTATAAATCTCTATGAGATCCCCCCCCCCCTCATTCGTCTGAACTCCAGTGAAAACAATCCTAACCTGGTCAATCTCTCCTCATACATCAGTCCCGCCATCCCCGGAATCAGCCTGGTAAACCTTCGCTGCACTCCCTCCAGAGCAAGAACATCCTTCCTCAGAAAAGGAGACCAAAACTGCTCACAATACTATAGGTGTGGCCTCACCAAGGCCCTGTATAATTGCAACAACACATCCCTGCTCCTGTACTCGAAACCTCTCGCAATGAAGGCCAACATACCATTTGCCTTCTTTACCGCCTGCTGCACCTGCATGCTTACCTTCAGCGACTGGTGCACAAGGACACCCAGGTCCCTCTGCACACTCCCCTCTCCCAACTTACAACCATTCAGCCATCACACAGATGTTGGCCCTGCACTGATATCGTCACAAACATGCAGAGGGATCTGGGCGTGCAGGTCCACAGTTCCCTAAAAGTGGCAACACAGGTGGCCAAGGTGATTAAGAAGGCATATGACATCTTGCCTTCATCGGTCAGTGGCATTGAGTACAAGAGTTGGGAAATCATGTTGCAGCTATATAAAAGCTTGGTTCGGCTGCATTTGGAGTAGGGGGTTGGAGGAGGTTACAGAGATAGGGAGGTTTGTAGGATCTGGAGGAGGTTACAGAGATAGGAAGGGCCGTAGGGGGCTGGAGAAGGTTACAGATGCGGAGGGGGCTGGAGGAGGTTACAGAGATAGGGACGGGTGTAGGGGCTGGAGGAGGTTACAGAGATCAGGAGTGATGTAGGGGGCTGGAGGAGGTTACAGAGATAGGGAGGGGTGTAGGGGCTGGAGGTTAGAGAGATAGAGAGGGGTGTAGGGGGTGGAGGTTAGAGAGATAGGGAGGGGTGTAGGGGGCTGGAGGAGGTGACAGAGATAAGGAGGGTTGTCGGGGATGGAGGAGGTTACAGAGATAGGGAGGGTTGTAGGGGCTGGAGGAGGTTACAGAGATAGGGAGGGGTGTAGGGGCTGGAGGAGGTTCCAGAGATAGGGAAGGTTGTGGGAGCTGGAGGAGGTTACAGAGATAGGGAGGGGTGCAGGGGGCTGGAGGGGGTTACAGAGATGGGAAGGGGTGGAGGGGGCTGGAGGAGGTTAGAGGGATAGGGAGAGGTGTAGGGGGCTGGAGGAGGTTACGGAGATAGGGAGGGGTGTAGGGGCTGGAGGAAGTTACAGAGATAGGGAGGGGGTGTAGAGGGCTGCAGGAGGTAACAGAGATAAGGAGGGTTGTAGGGGCTGGAGGAGGTTACAGTGGTAGGGAGGGGTGTAGGGAGCTGGAGGAGGTTGCAGAGATATGGAGGGGTGTAGGGAGCTGGAGGAGGTTACAGAGATAGGGAGGGGTATAGGGGGCTGGAGGAGGTTAGAGGGATAGGGAGGGTTGTAGTGGGCTGGAGGAGATTACAGAGATATGGAGGGGTGTAGGGAGCTGGAGGAGGTTACAGAGATAGGAAGGAGTGTATGGGCTGGAGGAGGTTAGAGAGATAGGGAGGGGTGTAGGGAGCTGGAGCAGGTTACAGAGATAGGGGTGTAGTGGGTTGGAGGAGGTTACAGAGATAGGGAGGGGTGTATGAGGCTGGAGGAGGGTACAGAGATATGGAGGGTTGGTGGGGCTGGAGGAGGTTACAGAGATAGGGAGGAGTGTAGTGGCTGGAGGAGGTTAGAGAGCTAGGGAGGGGTGTAGGGGGCTGGAGAAGGTTAGAGGGGGAGGTTGGAGTGTAGGGGGCTGGAGGAAGTTACAGAGATAGGGGTGTAGGGGCTGGAGGAGGTTAGAGAGATAGGGAGGGGTGTAGGGCCTGGAGGAGGTTACAAAGATCGGGAGGGGTGTAGGGTCTGGAGGAGGTTAGAGGGATAGGGAGGGGTGTAGGGGCTGGAGGAGGTTAGCGGGATAGGGAGGGGTGTAGGGGGCTGGAGGAAGTTAGAGGGATAGGGAGGGGTGCAAGGGGCTGGAGGAGGTTAGAGGGATAGGGAGGGTTGTAGGGGGCTGGAGGAAATTACAGAGATATGGAGGGGTGTAGGGAGCTGGAGGAGGTTACAGAGATAGGAAGGAGTGTATGGGCTGGAGGAGGTTAGAGAGATAGGGAGGGGTGTAGGGGCTGGAGGAGGTTACAGAGATATGGAGGGGTGTAGGGAGCTGGAGGAGGTTACAGAGATAGAGAGGGGTGTAGTGGGTTGGAGGAGGTTACAGAGATAGGGATGGGGTGTATGGGGCTGGAGGAGGTTACAGAGATATGGAGGGGTGTAGGGGCTGGAGGAGGTTAGAAAGATAGGGAGGGGTGTAGGGGGCTGGAGAAGGTTAGAGGGGGAGGTTGGGGTGTAGGGGGCTGGAGGAAGTTACAGAGATAGGGAGGGGTGTAGGGGCTGGAGGAGGTTAGAGAGATAGGGAGGGGTGCTGGGCCTGGAGGAGGTTACAAAGATCGGGAGGGGTGTAGGGTCTGGAATGGTTAGAGAGATAGGGAGGGGTGTAGGGCCTGGAGGAGGTTACAAAGATCGGGAGGGGTGTAGGGTCTGGAGGAGGTTAGCGGGATAGGGAGGGGTGTAGGGGCTGGAGGAAGTTAGAGGGACAGGGAGGGGTGTAGGGTCTGGAGGAGGTTAGAGGGATAGGGAGGGGTGTAGGGGGCTGGAGGAGGTTAGCGGGATAGGGAGGGGGTGTAGGGGGCTGGAGGTGGTTTGCTGGATAGGGAGGGGTGTAGGGGCTGGAGGAGGTTAGAGGGATAGGGAGGGGTGTAGGGTCTGGAGGAGGTTAGAGGGATAGGGAGGGGTGTAGGGGGCTGGAGGAGGTTAGAGGGATGGGGGGGTGTAGGGTCTGGAGGAGGTTAGAGGGATAGGGAGGGGTGTAGGGGGCTGGAGGAGGTTAGCGGGATAGGGAGGGGGTGTAGGGGGCTGGAGGTGGTTAGCTGGATGGGGAGGGGAAGAATAAAGGTAGAGGGATGGGAATTGAAGCACCTTTTGCAAACCAATCAGTGAATCCAGGGAGAGGGTGATGGGTGAGAGAGGCACTGACACTCCCATCCTTCAGCTCAGGACCATGTTTGAGTGAGGAAGGCCTGGCGCTGTGTACCACCCGAGGAGGAAGCTGAACTCCATCCTACTGTCACATACCCTCCACCGGGAATCATTGAGCATCATTCACGGAGTGGTAGTACCTTTACAAATTGTGTTCTCCTTCTCTGGGTCATCCCGTAAACAAACCGAGTCCTTGACAGTCCAGGATGTGGAGTCTGTGTTTCGCACTCCCACTGGCACTCACGGGAATATCCACAGTGCCAAGGACCCGGGCTCAATTCCAGTCACAGCTGGCTGGCTCTCTGTGTGGAGTCTGCCCGTTCTCCCCGTGTCTGCATGGGTTTCCTCCCACAGTCCAAAGATGTGTAGGTTAGGTGGATTGGCCGTGCTAAATTGCCCCTTAGTGTCCAAAGATGTGCAGGTTAGGTGGATTGGCCATGCTAAATTGCCCCTTAGTGTCCAAAGATGTGCAGGTTAGGTGGATTGGCCATGCTAAATTGCCCCTTAGTGTCCAAAGATGTGCAGGTTAGGTGGATTGGCCATGCTAAATTGCCCCTTAGTGTCCAAAGATGTGCAGGTTAGGTGGATTGGCCATGCTAAATTGCCCCTTAGTGTCAGGGGGACCAGCAGGGTAAATAAGAGAGGTTGTGGGGATAGGGCCTGGATGGGATTGTGGCCGGCGCGTACTTGATGGGCCGAGTGGTACTGTAGGGATTCTACGAGGCCATTCGGTCCATCGAGTCTGCAGTGACCACAATCTCACCCAGGCCCTATCCCCGTAACCCCACACATTTACCCTGCAAATCCTCTGTCATTAGGGGCAATTTAGCATGGCCAATCCACCTAACCTACACACCTTTGGACACTAAGGGGCAATTTAGCACAGCCAATCCACCTAACCTACACATCTTTGGACACGAAGGGGCAACTTAGCACGGCCAATCCACCTAACCTGCACATCTTTGGACACTAAGGGGCAACTTAGCACGGCCAATCCACCTAACCTGCACATCTTTGGACACTAAGGGGCAATTTAGCACGGCCAATCCACCTAACCTACACGTTTTTCAGACTGTGGGAGGAAACTGGAGCACCCGGAGGAAACCCACGCAGACACGGGGAGAATGTACAAACTCCACACAGTCACCCAAGCCGGGAATCGAACCCGAGTCCCTGACACTGTGAGGCAGCAGTGCTAACCACTGTGCCACCGTGTTGCCCACACGAATGACCGTGATATAAAACCTTAAACTTTATTTTTAGGAAAATGTCCGAGGCAAAGTGAGGTGGGTCCAATGTCTCCGTGAATCACTGACCTACCCCATGGAGACAGCTCAACATCGGCCAGTCAAAGAACAAGGAACAGTGCAGCACTGAAGGCCCTTTGGCCCTCCAAGCCCATGCTAGTCACGATGCCCTAACTAAACTAAAAAAAAACCTGTCCTTACTTGGTCCGTATCCCTCTATCCCCTCCCTATTCATCTCCCCATCCAGACGCCTCTTAAATGTTGCTAATGTGCCAGCTTCCACCACCCCCTCTGGCAGCGCGTTCCAGGCACCCACCGCTCTCTGTGTGAAAAACCAAGACCACAAGAAACTACAAAGGGTTTGAACGAAGCCCAATCCATCACTCAAACCAGCCTCCCATCCACTGACTCTGTCTACACTTCCCGCTGCCTCGGGGAAAAGCAGCCGGCATAATCAAGGACCCCACGCACCCCGGACATTCTCTCTTCCACCTTCTTCCGTCGGGAAAAAGATACAAAAGTCTGAGGTCACCCACCGACCGACTCAAGAACAGCTTCTTCCCTGCTGCTGTCAGACTTTTGAATGGACCTACCTCGCATTAAGTTGATCTTTCTCTACACCCTAGCTTTGACTGTAACACTACATTCTGCACTCTCTCCTTTCCTTCTCTATGAACGGTATGCTTTGTCTGTATAGCGCGCAAGAAACAATACTTTTCACTGTATCCCAATACATGTGACAATAATAAATCGAATCAAATCAGGCTCCCACCAGTGTGAAAAACTTCCCCTGCACATCTCCTTTAAACTTTCCCTCTCCCACTTGAACCTGTGCCCCCCCTGTGTAATTGATATTTCCAGCCTGGGGAAAAGCCTCTGACTCTCCACCCTGTCGATGCCTCTCATCATTTTGTAGACCAGGTCTCCCCTCAGCCTCCATCTTTCCATTGAAAACAATCCGAGTTTATTCAACCTCTCCTCATAGCCGACACCCTCCAGACCAGGCAACATCCCGGTGAACCTTCTCTCACCTTGTGCCCCCTTGTAACTGACCCTTCCTTTTACCGATCTCCCTTTAAATGAGGTCGCTGAGGTCACTTCTTCTGTTGTGGTTCAAGGAATAAAGACCTGCGTCTTAAACACAATCAAACATCCCAAGATGAAGCACGTTCCCCAAACCTTGTCAGGAGATATTAGATGTGGAGATGCCGGCGTTGGACTGGGGTAAACACAGTAAGAAGTTTAACAACACCAGGTTAAAGTCCAACAGGTTTATTTGGTAGCAAAAGCCACACAAGCTTTCGAGGCTCTGAGCCCCTTCTTCACCTGAAGAAGGGGCTCAGAGCCTCGAAAGCTTGTGTGGCTTTTGCTACCAAATAAACCTGTTGGACTTTAACCTGGTGTTGTTAAACTTCTTACAGGAGATATTAGGACAGGATTCCGAAAGGTTGGCCAAAGATGTTCGTTTTTAAGGAGCATCTTATAGGAGGAGCGATAGGGAGGGGGTGTAAGGGCTGGAGGAGGTTACGGAGATAGGGAGGGTTGTTGGGGATGGAGGGGGTTACAGAGATAGGGAGGGGTGTAGGGGCTGGATGAGGTCCCTGAGATAGGGAGGGGTGTAGGGGCTGGAGGAGGTTACAGAGATAGGGAGGGGTGTAGGGGCTGGATGAGGTCCCTGAGATAGGGAGGTGTTGGGGGCTGGAGGAGGTTACAGAGATAGGGAGGTGTTGGGGGCTGGAGGAGGTTACAGAGATAGGGAGGTGTTGGGGGCTGGAGGAGGTTACAGAGATAGGGAGGGGTGTAGGGGCTGGAGGAGGTTACAGAGATAGGGAGGGGTGTAGGGGCTGGAGGAGGTTAGAGAGATAGGGAGGGTTGTCGGGGCTGGAGGAGGTTAGAGGGATAGGGAGGGTTGTAGGGGCTGGAGGAGGTTAGAGAGATAGGGAGGGTTCTCGGGGCTGGAGGAGGTTATCGAGATGGGGAGGGGTGTAGGGGCTGGAGAAGGTTACAGAGATACGGAGGGTTGTAAGGGCTGGAGGAGGTTACAGAGATGGGATGGTTGTCGGGGCTGGAGGAGGTTACAGAGATAGGGAGGGGGGCAGGGGGCTGGAGGGGTTACAGAGATAGGAAGGAGTGTAGGGGGGTTGGAGGAGGTTACAGGGATATGGAGGGGTGTAGAGAGCTGGAGGAGGTCTCAGAGATATAGAGGCGTGTAGGGAGCTGGAGGAGGTTACAGAGATAGGGGTGTCGTGGGTTGGAGGAGGTTACAGAGATAGTGAGGGGAGTAGGGGGATGGAGGAGGTTACAGAGATATGGAGGGTTGTAGGGGCTGGAGGAGGTTACAGAGATAAGGAAGGGTGTAGGGGGCTGGAGAAGGTTAGAGGGGGAGGTTGGGGTGTAGGGGGCTGGCGGAGGTTACAGAGATAGGGAGAGTTGCAGGGAGCTGGAGGAGGTTACAGAGATAGGGAGGGGTGTAGGGGCTGGAGGAGGTTACAGAGATACAGAGGGTCACAGGGTCTGGAGGAGGTTAGAGGGATAGGGAGGGGTGTAGGGGGTTGGAGGAGGTTAGAGGGATACGGAGGGGTGTAGGGGGTTGGAGGAGGTTAGAGGGATAGGGAGGGGTGTAGGGGCTGGAGGAAATTAGAGGGATAGAGAGGGGTGTCGGGTCTGGAGGAGGTTAGAGGGATAGGGAGGGGTGTAGGGGCTGGAGGAAGTTAGAGGGATAGGGAGGGGTGTAGGGTCTGGAGGAGGTTAGAGGGATAGGGAGGGGTGTAGGGGGCTGGAGGAGGTTAGCGGGATAGGGAGGGGGTGTAGGGGGCTGGAGGTGGTTAGCTGGATAGGGAGGGGTGTAGGGTCTGGAGGAGGTTAGAGGGATAGGGAGGGGTGTAGGGTCTGGAGGAGGTTAGAGGGATAGGGAGGGGTGTAGAGGGCTGGAGGAGGTTAGAGGGATGGGGGGGTGTAGGGTCTGGAGGAGGTTAGAGGGATAGGGAGGGGTGTAGGGGGCTGGAGGAGGTTAGCGGGATAGGGAGGGGGTGTAGGGGGCTGGAGGTGGTTAGCTGGATGGGGAGAGGAAGAATAAAGGGAGAGGGATGGGAATTGAAGCACCTTTTGCAAACCAATCAGTGAATCCAGGGAGAGGGTGATGGGTGAGAGAGGCACTGACACTCCCATCCTTCAGCTCAGGACCATGTTTGAGTGAGGAAGGCCTGGCGCTGTGTACCACCCGAGGAGGAAGCTGAACTCCATCCTACTGTCACATACCCTCCACCGGGAATCATTCGGCATCATTCACGGAGTGGTAGTACCTTTACAAATTGTGTTCTCCTTCTCTGGGTCGTCCCGTAAACAAACCGAGTCCTTGACAGTCCAGGATGTGGAGTCTGGGTTTCGCACTCCCACTGGCACTCACGGGAATATCCACAGTGCCAGGGACCCGGGCTCAATTCCAGCCACAGCTGGCTGGCTCTCTGTGTGGAGTCTGCCCGTTCTCCCCTGTGTCTGCGTGGGTTTCCTCCGGGTGCTCCGGTTTCCTCCCACAGTCCGAAAGATGTGCAGGTTAGGTGGATTGGCCGTGCTAAATTGCCCCTTAGTGTCAGGGGGACCAGCAGGGTAAATAAGAGAGGTTGTGGGGATAGGGCCTGGATGGGATTGTGGCCGGCGCGTACTTGATGGGCCGAGTGGTACTGTAGGGATTCTACGAGGTCATTCGGTCCATCGAGTCTGCACTGACCACAATCTCACCCAGGCCCTATCCCCGTAACCCCACACATTTACCCCACTAATTCCTCTAACCTGCACATCCCGGGACACAAAGGGGCAATTTATCATGGCCAATCAACCTCACCCGCACATCATTCGGACTGTGGGAGGAAACCGGAGCACCCGGAGGAAACCCACGCAGACACGGGGAGAACGTGCAGACTCCGCACATACAGTGACCTGAGCCGGGAATCGAACCCGGGTCCCTGGCGCTGTGAGGCAGCAGTGCTAACCCTCTGTGCCGCCCCTGTATGCGGAGTCTGCACGTTCTCCCCGTGTCTGCGTGGGTTTCCTCCGGGTGCTCCGGTTTCCTCCCACAGTCCAAAGATGTGCTGGTTAGGGTGCATTGGCCGTGCTAAATTCTCCCTCAGTGTTACCCAAACAGGCGCTGGAGTGTGGCGACTGAGGGATTTTCACAGTGACTTCATTGCAGTGTTAATGTAAGCCTACTTGTGAATCATAGAATCCTGGCAGTGCAGAAGGAGGCCATTCAGCCCATTGAGTCTGCAGTGACCACAATCCCACCCAGGCCCTATCCCCGTAACCCCACATATTTACCCTGCAAATCCTCTGTCATTAGGGGCAATTTAGCACGGCCAATCCACCCAACCTACACATCTTTGGACACTAAGGGGCAATTTAGCATGGCCAATCCACCTAACCCACACACCTTTGGACACTAAGGGGCAATTTAGCACAGCCAATCCACCTAACCTACACATCTTTGGACACTAAGGGGCAATTTAGCACGGCCAATCCACCTAACCTGCACATCTTTGGACACTAAGGGGCAATTTAGCATGGCCAATCCACCTAACCTACACGTTTTCAGACTGTGGGAGGAAACTGGAGCACCCGGAGGAAACCCACGCAGACACGGGGAGAATGTACAAACTCCACACAGTCACCCAAGCCGGGAATCGAACCCGAGTCCCTGACACTGTGAGGCAGCAGTGCTAACCACTGTGCCACCGTGTTGCCCACACTAATGACCGTGATATAAAACCTTAAACTTTATTTTTAGGAAAATGTCCGAGGCAAGGTGAGGTGGGTCCAATGTCTCCGTGAATCACTGACCTACCCCATGGAGACAGCTCAACATCGGCCAGTCAAAGAACAAGGAACAGTGCAGCACTGAAGGCCCTTTGGCCCTCCAAGCCCATGCTAGTCACGATGCCCTAACTAAACTAAAAAAAAACCTGTCCTTACTCGTTCCGTATCCCTCTATTTCCTCCCTATTCATCTCCCCATCCAGACGCCTCTTAAATGTTGCTAATGTGCCAGCTTCCACCACCTCCTCTGGCAGCGCGTTCCAGGCACCCACCGCTCTCTGTGTGAAAAACCAAGACCACAAGAAACTACAAAGGGTTTGATCGAAGCCCAATCCATCACTCAAACCAGCCTCTCGTGCATTGACTCTGTCTACACTTCCCGCTGCCTCTGGAAAAGCAGCCGGCATAATCAAGGACCCCCCCACGCACCCCGGACATTCTCTCTTCCACCTTCTTCCGTCGGGAAAAAGATACAAAAGTCTGAGGTCACGTACCGACCGACTCAAGAACAGCTTCTTCCCTGCTGCTGTCAGACTTTTGAATGGACTTACCTCGCATTAAGTTGATCTTTCTCTACACCCTAGCTATGACTGTAACACTACATTCTGCACTCTCTCCTTTCCTTCTCTATGAACGGTATGCTTTGTCTGTATAGCACGCAAGAAACAATACTTTTCACTGTATCCCAGTACATGTGACAATAATAAATCAAATCCTTCTCCCCTATGTACTCTATGAACGGTATGCTTTGTCTGTATAGCGCGCAAGAAACAATACTTTTCACTGTATCCCAATACATGTGATAATAATAAATCAGATCAAATCAGGCTCCCACCAGTCTCTGTGTGAAAAACTTCCCCTGCAACCTCCTTTAAACTTTCCCTCTCCCACTTGAACCTGTGCCCCCCCTGTGTAATTGATATTTCCACCCTGGGGAAAAGGCTCTGACTCTCCACCCTGTCGATGCCTCTCATCATTTTGTAGACCAGGTCTCCCCTCAGCCTCCATCTTTCCATTGAAAACAATCCGAGTTTATTCAACCTCTCCTCATAGCCGACACCCTCCAGACCAGGCAACATCCCGGTGAACCTTCTCTCACCTTGTGCCCCCTTGTAACTGACCCTTCCTTTTACCGATCTCCTTTTAAATGAGGTCGCTGAGGTCACTTCTTCTGTCGTGGTTCAAGGAATAAAGACCTGCGTCTTAAACACAATCAAACATCCCAAGATGAAGCACGTTCCCCAAACCTTGTCAGGAGATATTAGGACAGGATTCCAAAAGGTTGGCCAAAGAGGTTCGTTTTTAAGGAGCATCTTATAGGAGGAGCGATAGGGAGGGGGTGTAAGGGCTGGAGGGGGTTACGGAGATAGGGAGGGTTGTTGGGGATGGAGGGGGTTACAGAGATAGGGAGGGGTGTAGGGGCTGGATGAGGTCCCTGAGATAGGGAGGGGTGTAGGGGCTGGAGGAGGTTACAGAGATAGGGAGGGGTGTAGGGGCTGGAGGAGGTTACAGAGATAGGGAGGGGTGTAGGGGCTGGAGGAGGTTACAGAGATAGGGAGGGGTGTAGGGGCTGGAGGAGGTTACAGAGATAGGGAGGGGTGTAGGGGGCTGGATGAGGTCCCTGAGATAGGGAGGTGTTGGGGGCTGGAGGAGGTTACAGAGATAGGGAGGTGTTGGGGGCTGGAGGAGGTTACAGAGATAGGGAGGTGTTGGGGGCTGGAGGAGGTTACAGAGATAGGGAGGGGTGTAGGGGCTGGAGGAGGTTAGAGAGACAGGGAGCATTGTAGGGGCTGGAGGAGGTTACAGAGATAGGGAGCGTTGTAGGGGCTGGAGGAGGTTACAGAGATAGGGAGGGGTGTAGGGGCTGGAGGAGGTTAGAGAGATAGGGAGGGTTGTAGGGGCTGGAGGAGGTTAGAGAGATAGGGAGGGTTGTTGGGGATGGAGGAGGTTACAGAGATAGGGAGGGGTGTAGGGGCTGGATGAGGTCCCTGAGATAGGGAGGTGTTGGGGGCTGGAGGAGGTTACAGAGATAGGGAGGTGTTGGGGGCTGGAGGAGGTTACAGAGATAGGGAGGTGTTGGGGGCTGGAGGAGGTTACAGAGATAGGGAGGGGTGTAGGGGCTGGAGGAGGTTACAGAGATAGGGAGCGTTGTAGGGGCTGGAGGAGGTTACAGAGATAGGGAGGGGTGTAGGGGCTGGAGGAGGTTCCAGAGATAGGGAGGGTTGTAGGGGCTGGAGGAAGTTACAGAGATAGGGAGGGTTGTCGGGGCTGGAGGAGGTTATCGAGATGGGGAGGGGTGTAGGGGCTGGAGGAGGTTCCAGAGATAGGGAGGGGTGTAGGGGCTGGAGGAGGTTCCAGAGATAGGGAGGGTTGTAGGGGCTGGAGGAGGCTAGAGAGATAGGGAGGGTTGTCGGGGCTGGAGGAGGTTAGAGAGATGGGGAGGGGTGTAGGGGTTAGAGGCTGTTGCGGAGATAGGGAGTGGAGGAGGGTGTGTTGAGCAAACGAGCCGAGGATGTTAAAATCGGGACATGGACAGGGCGGGAGTCAGTGTGGACCAAGCGGGGGTGCTGGGTGGGGTGAATGTGAGTGGATTAGGCCCAGTTCGATGGGGGCCGGCTGGAGACTGGGGCAGGATCCTAACTTGGGCCCTTTGGCTGCCCACAGGCCCTGATGGGAAAACCGGATGACCAACCGGATTGTCCGCATCCGGAGGTGCGAATTGAAACCTTTCGGTGTCCGGCTTACATTTTAGAAACTTCTGGATCATTCTCCCCACAACTGACGGAGCTGGTTTGATGACTCAAAGCCGGATTGGTCGATAGGTTTGACGCAAGGAGGGAGGATGGAGGAGGAGGTGGAGGGAGAGGGTGAGGGGGTGAATCTGGAGCTTGTGTGACACCGCCCCCCCCCCCCCCCTCCTGCCCCCTGCCCCTGCCCCCTGGCCATTCCCGGGTCTGCTACCCCGCCCCGCCCCCCTCAGCGCAGGGTGTTGTTGTTGTAATATTGCTCAGTGTTGAGTGACGAAAGGCCGATGGATAACAGAACATTGGCGGCCGGTTGCCGTGGATACAGCCTCCGACATGCAATGTTTTGGTTGTGATTGTGTAACTCGGACACCACAATACTGCCCACCCTCACCCCTCCCTCTGTCCCTCTCCTCTCTCTGCTCTCTCTCTCTGTCTCTCTCTCTCTGTCTCTCTGTCTCTCTCTCTCTGTCTCTCTTCTCTGTCTCTCTCTCTCTGTCTCTCTCTCTCTCTGTCTCTCTCTCTCTCTGTCTCTCTCTCTCTGTCTCTCTCTGTCTCTCTCTCTCTGTCTGTCTCTCTCTCTCTGTCTCTCTCTCTGTCTCTCTCTCTCTCTGTCTCTCTCTGTCTCTCTCTGTCTCTCTCTCTGTCTCTGTCTCTCTCTCTGTCTCTCTCTCTCTCTCTGTCTCTCTCTCTCTCTCTCTGTCTCTCTCTGTCTCTCTCTCTCTCTGTCTCTCGCTCTGTCTCTCTCTCTCTCTCTCTCTCTCTCTCTCTCTCTCTCTCTCTCTCTCTCTCTGTCTCTGTCTCTCTCTCTTTGTCTCTCTCTCTCTCTCTGTCTCTCTCTCTCTGTCTCTCTCTGTCTCTCTCTCTGTCTCTCTCTCGCTCTCTCTCTGTCTCTCTCTCTCTCTGTCTCTCTCTCTCTCTCTGTCTCTCTCTCTCTGTTCTCTCTCTCTCTCTGCTCTTCTCTCTCTCTGTCTCTCTCTCTCTCTCTGTGTCTCTGTCTCTCTCCTCTCCCTCTCTCTCTCCTTCACCTATTCCTCTCTCTCCCTTCGCCTCTTTCGACCTCTCTCTCCAAGCCTTGTCTTTCACACTCATTTCTTTCTTCCCCTCCCTCATTCTGTCTCTCTTAACCATTTTCCCTCAATATTCCCCATTCCTCCCCTCTTCTTCCCCATCCTCCAATCCCATCCCTCTCTCTGCTCCTCTCTCCCTTACCTCCCTCTCCATTTTCCATCCTCTGTCCATCCGCTTTCACCAACCTTTCCCACCCTTCTGCCTTCTCTCTCTCTCCTTCCCTCCCCCATCCCTCCCTCTCTCTCTCCCCTCCCCTCCCTCTCCCACTCCCTTCCTCTCCCTCCCTATCCTCCCTGTCTCCCTCTCTCTCTCACTCTCCTGCTCTCCCTCGCCTCCCCTTTCTCTCTCTCTCTCTGTCTCTCTCTTTCTCTCTCTCTCTCTCCCTCCGTCCTTCTCTCACTCTCCCATTCTCCCTCCCTCTCTCTCTCCTTTCCCTACCTCTCTCTCTCTCCCCCCTCTTTCCCCTCCCTCTCTCACTCTCCCTCCCCTCCCCTTTCTCTCTCTCTCTCACTTTCCCTCCCTCTCCTCCCCCTCTCTCTCTCTCCCTCCAATACCTTCCTCCCTCTCTCTCTCTCCCCTCAACCCCTTCCTCCTTCTCTCTCTCTCTCTCTCTCTCTGCCTCTCTCTCTCTCTCTCTCTCACTCTCCCTCCCTCTCCTCCCTCTCTCTTTCTATCTCCCTCCAATACCTCCCTCTCTCTCTCTCCCCTCAATCCCTTCCTCCTTCTCTCTCTCTCTCCATCCCCACTCTCCATTCTCTCCCCAGCCACAAGGCAACGCATTGTCGGGCAGTATGCGGTCTACATGGGAAGGGCCCCACATCCCCGGGGTGGGGGGAAGGGTGGCTGTCCACATGGACGATTCCTTTTCAACCCTTGCCTTCAGGACCTGTCTAGAAAGGGAAATCGCTATGGCGATGGTGTTGACTGAAGTGTGAAGCACAGCCTGAGGCCTACTTGTTCTTTGGTCCAACTCAACACTTTCAGATTTTGGAGTAAGGGGAGGGGATGGCCTAGTGGTATTATCGCGAGATTATTAATCCAGAAACTCAGCCAATGTTCTGGGGATCTGGGTTCGAATCCCACCACGGCAGACGGTGGAATTTGAATTCAATAAAAAAATATCTGGAATTAAGAATCTACTGATGACCCATTGCCGATTGCCAGAAAAACCCATCTGGTTCACTAACGTCCTTTCGGGAGGGAAATCATAGAATCCCTACAGTACAGAAGGAGGCCATTCAGCCCATCGAGTCTGCACCGATGGGCCATGTATGACTCTATCACCCGAACCAGGTGATGGAGAAAGCTGCCATTGAGACTGGCGGATTCAACGCTGCCTTTCCCTCTGCATTAAATCATAAGAATGCTACAGTGTAGAAGGAGGCCATTCGGCCCATTGAGTCAGCACCGAACACAATCCCACCCAGCCCGTAACCCCATACATTTTACCCTAGCAAGTCCCCCTGACAATAAGGGGCAATTTAGCATGGCCAATCCATCTAATTTGCACATCTTTGGAACTAAGGGGCAATTTAGCATGGCCAATCCACCTAACCTGCACATCTTTGGAACTAAGGGGCAATTTAGCATGGCCAATCCACCTAACCTGCACATCTTTGGACACTAAGGGACAATTTAGCATGGCCAATCCACCTAACCTGCACATCTTTGGACACTAAGGGACAATTTAGCATGGCCAATCCACCTAACCCGCACATCTTTGGACAGTGGGAGGAAACCGGAGCACCCGGAGGAAACCCACACAGACAGAGCGGGGAGAATGTGCAGACTCCGCACAGACAGTGACCCGAGGCTGGAATTGAACCCGGGTCCCTGGCACTGTGAGGCTGTAGTGCTAACCACCGTGTAGACCATAATCTGCCGTCCTTACCCGGTCTGGCCTACATGTGACTCCAGAGACACAGCAATGTGGTTGACTCTCAACTGCCCTCCAAGAGCAACTAGGGATGGGCAATAAATGCTGGGCCCAGCCAGCGACGCCCGTGTCCCACGAATGAATGAAAAATAACACGGGGAGAAAGGTCTCCTCAACCCATTGGAACACGAGGCCTTCGAAAAATCCACTGAATGAATGAAACCGTTCGACAATCTGTGACCATTCCAAGCTGCCTTCATCCTCGCCCACAACACTGTTGCTTCCCAAAGCCAACCCCCTGTCTGACATGAGCCACCTCTTCAGAAAACCAAGTTTCTTCAGCCAGAGAGTGGTGAATCTGTGGAACTCTTTGCCGCAGAAGGCTGTGGAGGCCGGGTCATTGGGTGTCTTTAAGACAGAGATAGATAGGTTCTGGATTAATAAGGGGATCAGGGGTTATGGGGAAAAGGGAGGAGAATGGGGATGAGAAAAATATCAGCCATGATTGAATGGCGGAGCAGACTCGATGGGCCGAGTGGCCTCATTCTGCTCCTATGTCTTATGGTCTTATTTCAGCTACTGTCTCTAAATCCGTTCCCCAAGCACTAAGTCTACGCTCCTCTCAGACCACAAACTACCTGAGACTGAGCCAGGCTTGCTCACATCCTGTTGGACCCTGAGCCAAGCTCCCAACACAGATTGCCCCATCCTGTGTGACACCTCTGGCCTGCGGCCCTTGCCCCAGCGACCTGGCGTTCAACTTCTCATCCATGTCTTCACAACCTCCAGGCTCAACTGTTCCAACCCTCTGTGAACTAACAGCCCATCTTAAAGCACCCACAAGAAGGCACAGTGGGAGCACTCCTATGGTTGGAGCAAGAAGGAGCTCCAGGTTCGAGTTCGATGTCAGGAAGTGAGGACCCAGGAATGTTCGATGGGCTGATAATGAGCTCACAAATCCTTCCGAGAATCTGGTGAACTGGTGCGGCAACAATAATCTCTCCCTCAATATCAACAAAACGAAGGAGATTGTCATCGACTTCAGGAAGTGTAAAGGAGAACATGCCCCTGTCTACATCAATGGGGACGAAGTAGAAAGGGTCGAAAGCTTCAAGTTTTTAGGTGTCCAGATCACCAACAACCTGTCCTGGTCCCCCCCATGCCGACACTATAGTTAAGAAAGCCCCACCAACACCTCTACTTTCTCAGAAGACTAAGGAAATTTGGCATGTCAGTTACGACTCTCACTAACCTTTACAGATGCACCATAGAAAGCATTCTTTCTGGTTGTATCACAGCTTGGTCTGGGCTCCTGCTCTGCCCAAGACTGCAAGAAACTACAAAGGGTCGTGAATGTAGCCCAATCCATCACTCAAACCAGCCTCCCATCCATTGACTCTGTCTACACTTCCCGCTGCCTCGGGAAAAGCAGCCAGCATAATCAAGGACCCCCACGCACCCCGGACATTCTCTCTTCCACCTTCTTCCGTCGGGAAAAAGATACAAAAGTCTGAGGTCACGTACCAACCGAGTCAAGAACAGCTTCTTCCCTGCTGCCGTCAGACTTTTGAATGGACCTACCTCGCATTAAGTTGATCTTTCTCTACACCCTAGCTGTGACTGTAACACTAGATTCTGCACTCTCTCCTTTCCTTCTCCCCTATGTACTCTGTGAACGGTATGCTTTGTCCATATAGCACGCAAGAAACAATACTTTTCACTGCATCCCAATACATGTGACAATAATAAATCAAATCAAATCCTTCTCCCCTTTGTACTCTATCCCCCTGCTGCCATCAGACTTTTGAATGGACCTACCTCACATTAAGTTGATCTTTCTCTACACCCTAGCTATGACTGTAACACTACATTCTGCACTCTCTCCTTTCCTTCTCTATGAACGGTATGCTTTGTCCATATAGCATGCAAGAAACAATACTTTTCACTGTATACTAATACATGGCTGTGATACAACCAGAAAGAATGCTTTCTATGGTGCATCTGTAAAAGTTGGTGAGAGTTGTAGCTGACATGCCAAATTTCCTTAGTCTTCTGAGAAAGTAGAGGCATTGGTGGGGCTTTCTTAACTATAGCGTCGGCATGTACAAATCAAAAGTCCACTATTCCCCAAAGGTGAGCAAAGATAGAATGACAATAGCTTTCAACAGGCTCAGCTGATCTGAAACCGGGCTGCCTGGATCCAAATCCACACTATTCCCTCTGCTCGATGCCCTTTTGTGGTTCAGATGTTTCAATTTTAATATTCTCATTTTCCTGCTCAAAATCCTTCGTCCCTTCCTGTAGTGTCCCCTCCGTGCCGACCTTCCACTATCTCTGCATCCCTCGCCCAGCTCGACCCCTGTCCCAGCTGATCCGCTGTGGAAACCCTCTTTCCTCTTTCCATTAACTCCACACTCGACATTTCCGACTCACTCGGGACTGCCCTCCCACATTCTGCTCTCTGTAAACATCAGATCTGTTGTCAATGTCTTAACCCACAACGGGTCCCGTTCCCCTATCATTACCCCCACACCGACCCCCACTCCCCCTCCGCCGTGCACACCGACCCTCACTGGCTCCCGATAAAGCACAACTCATTTTGAAAGTTCTCATCCTTGTTTCCAACTCCCTCAAAGGCCTCACTCCCGCGGATGGGAGCAAAGCTAGAGAGGAAGGAGGTAGAGAGTGGCAGAGGAGGGGAACCTGAACCTGTATCTAACCCCGTGCTGTACCTGTCCTGGGAGTGTTTGATGGGGACAGTGGAGAGGGAGCTTTACTCTGTATCTAACCCCGTGCTGTACCTGTCCTGGGAGTGTTTGATGGGGACAGTGGAGAGGGTGCTTTACTCTGTATCTAACCCCGTGCTGTACCTGTCCTGGGAGTGTTTGATGGGGGACAGTGTCGAGGGAGCTTTACTCTGTATCTAACCCCGTGCTGTACCTGTCCTGGGAGTGTTTGATGGGGGACAGTGTCGAGGGAGCTTTACTCTGTATCTAACCCCGTGCTGTACCTGTCCTGGGAGTGTTTGATGGGGACAGTGGAGAGGGAGCTTTACTCTGTATCTAACCCCGTGCTGTACCTGTCCTGGGAGTGTTTGATGGGGACAGTGTAGAGGGAGCTTTACTCTGTATCTAACCCCGTGCTGTCCCTGTCCTGGGAGTGTTTGATGGGGGACAGTGTGGAGGGAGCTTTACTCTGTATCTAACCCCGTGCTGTACCTGTCCTGGGAGTGTTTGATGGGAGACAGTGCAGAGGGAGCTTTACTCTGTATCTGACCCATTTAACTCCCCTGTTCAAACTTCCGCATCTCACTCAACTTCAGGGCTCCAGTCAAAACGTTATTGATGGGGCCAAAAGATGGAACTGAGTTAATTTCTCTCCAATATTTAAAACAGACTCGATCCAGCTCCCCAATAAAAGGGAAGGTTGTCGTTGGCTTGGGGGAGAATCTCGGGATGTTGAAGTTGTTCCGATATTCTCTGTGATTGTCACCAGGATTTGAATAATTTCCTTCTTGCTGAAATTCAGGAAAACCCTTGGGTGTGAATGAAGTTCCTCTTTATTCCCGAGCTACTTCCTGCATTTCTCTCGGAGCCAGTGAACAAACAGAAGAGTTCCGTTTGAATGAGATTCACATTGAGAGTCAGCGCTGTGATGTCTTACTATCCTCGCAGCCTGCCCAGCAACCGGTAGCTGTATTTATCTGAGCAGCACAATGGCACAGTGGGTTAGCACTGCTGCCTCACAACGCAAGGAACCCTGGTTCAATTCCCAGCTTGGGTCACTGCTCCATAGAATCCCTACAGTGCAGAAGGAGGCCATTTGGCCCATCGAGACTGCACTGACCACAATCCCACCCAGGCCCTCTTCCCGTAACCCCATGTGTTTTTCCTATTAACCCCCCTGACACTAAGGGCAATTTAGCATGGCCAATCCACCTAACCTGCACATCTTTGGACACTAAGGGGCAATTTAGCATGGCCAATCCCCCTAACCCGCACATCTTTGGACAAGAAGGGGCAATTTAGCATGGCCAATCCACCTAACCTGCACATCTTTGGACACTAAGGGGCAATTTAGCATGGCCAATCCACCTAACCTACACATCTTTGGACACTAAGGGGCAATTTAGCATGGCTAATCCACCTAATGTGCATATCTTTGGACACTAAGGGACAATTTAGCATGGCCAATCCACCTAACCCGCACATCTTTGGACACTAAGGGGCAATTTAGCATGGCCAATCCACCTAACCTGCACATCTTTGGACACTAAGGGGCAATTTAGCATGGCCAATCCACCTAACCTGCACATCTTTGGACACTAAGGGACAATTTAGCATGACCAATCCACCTAACTTGCACATCTTTGGACACTAAGGGCAATTTAGCATGGCCAATCCACCTAACTCACGTATCTTTGGAGTGTGGGAGGAAACCGGAACATCCAGAGGAAACCCACGCAGACACGAGGAGAGTGTGCAAACCCCACACAGACAGTGACCCCACAATCTGTGTGGAGTTTACACGTTCTCCCTCCCGGTTTCCTCCGGGTGCTCCGGTTTCCTCCCACAGTCTGAAAGACGTGCTGGTTAGGGTGCATTGGCCGTGCTAAATTCTTACCTGAACAGGCGCCGGAGTGTGGCCACTAGGGGGATTTTCACAGTAACTTCATTGCAGGGTTAATATAAACCTACTTGTGACACTAATAAAAACACTTTAAACTTTAAAAAGCTGAAACTGTTAGCACCTTAAACACTAACCCTAATGCACCATGAAACATCACGGGACATTCTACCTGGAGGGAATATCAGACAACGTTTGAGCTTTTTGAGGAGATATTAGGGACAGGTGACCAAAGAGGTCAGGTTGAAGATGCTATAGACTCAGGAAATTTGGCATGTCCGCTACGACTCTCACCAACTTTTACAGATGCCCCATAGAAAGCATTCTTTCTGGTTGTATCACAGCTTGGTGTGGGCTCCTGCTCTGCCCAAGACCGCAAGGAACTACAAATGGTCTGAATGTAGCCCAATCCATCACGCAAACCAGCCTCCCATCCATTGACTCTGTCTACACTTCCCGCTGCCTCGGGAAAAGCAGCCAGCATAATCAAGGACCCCACCCACCCCGGACATTCTCTCTTCCACCTTCTTCCATTGGGATAAAGATACAAAAGTCTGAGGTCACGTACCAACCGACTCAAGAACAGCTTCTTCCCTGCTGCTGTCAGACTTTTGAAGGGACCTACCACGCATTAAGTTGATCTTTCTCTGCATCCTAGCTATGACTGTATCAGTCAGGTCCCGCTGGATTTGGGCGGGATTTTACGAGCCTCGTCTGAGCGAGTTGGGAAAATACCAAGTGCCCCGGTTCATACAGGCAACTAAAGGGATGGGGTCCCTACTGCAATGCCTCCTTTTATTAGGCCTTCGGCCATCTTGCCCCATTGGGCCTATGCACAATGGGAGTGAATGGGAAGGGGTTTGGGTCCATTGGGATTGTGTACAGTGGGTGTGAATGGGAAGGGGTTTGGGTCCATTGGGATTGTGTACAGTGGGTGTGAATGGGAAGGGGTTTGGGTCCATTGGGATTGTGTACAATGGGAGTGAATGGGAAGGGGTTTGGATCCATTGGGATTGTGTACAGTGGGAGTGAATGGGAAGGGGTTTGGGTCCATTGGGATTGTGTACAGTGGGAGTGAATGGGAAGGGGTTTGGGTCCATTGGGATTGTGCACAATGGGAGTGAATGGGAAGGAGTTTGGGTCCATTGGGATTGTGTACAGTGGGAGTGAATGGGAAGGGGTTTGGGTCCATTGGGATTGTGTACAGTGGGAGTGAATGGGAAGGGGTTTGGGTCCATTGGGATTGTGTACAGTGGGTGTGAATGGGAAGGGGTTTGGGTCCATTGGGATTGTGTACAATGGGAGTGAATGGGAAGGGGTTTGGATCCATTGGGATTGTGTACAGTGGGAGTGAATGGGAAGGGGTTTGGGTCCATTGGGATTGTGTACAGTGGGAGTGAATGGGAAGGGGTTTGGGTCCACTGGGATTGTGCACAATGGGAGTGAATGGGAAGGAGTTTGGGTCCATTGGGATTGTGTACAGTGGGAGTGAATGGGAAGGGGTTTGGGTCCATTGGGATTGTGTACAATGGGAGTGAATGGGAAGGGGTTTGGGTCCATTGGGATTGTGTACAATGGGAGTGAATGGGAAGGGGTTTGGGTCCATTGGGATTGTGTACAGTGGGAGTGACTGGGAAGGGGTTTGGGTCCATTGGGATTGTGTACAGTGGGAGTGACTGGGAAGGGGTTTGGGTCCATTGGGATTGTGTACAATGGGAGTGAATGGGAAGGGGTTTGGGTTCATTGGGATGGTATACAGTGGGAGTGAATGGGAAGGGGTTTGGGTCCATTGGGATTATGTACAATGGGAATGAATGGGAAGGGGTTTGGGTCCATTGGGATTGTGTACAGTGGGAGTGAATGGGAAGGGGTTTGGGTCCATTGGGATTATGTACAATGGGAATGAATGGGAAGGGGTTTGGGTTCATTGGGATTGTGTACAGTGGGAGTGAATGAGAAGGGGTGTGGATCCATTGGGATTCTGTACAGTGGAAGTGAATGAGAAGGAGTTTGGGTCCATTGGGATTGTGCACAGTGGGAGTGAATGGGAAGGGGGTTGGGTCCATTGGGATTGTGTACAGTGGGAGTGAATGGGAAGGGGGTTGGGTCCATTGGGATTATGTACAGTGGGAGTGAATGGGAAGAGGATTGATCCATTGGGATTGTGTACAATGGGAATGAACGGGAAGGGGTTTGGGGTCCTTTGGGATTGTGTACAGTGGGAGTGAATGGGAAGGGATTTGGATCCATTGGGATTGTGTACAGTGGAAGTGATTGGGAAGGGCTTTGGATCCATTGGCATTGTGTACAGTGGGAGTGAATGGGAAGGGGTTTGGGTCCATTGGGATTGTGTACAGTGGGAGTGAATGGGAAAGGGTTTGGGTCCATTGGGATTGTGTACAGTGGGAGTGAATGGGAAGGGGCTTGGGTCCAGTGGGATTGTGTACAGTGGGAGTGAATGGGAAGGGGTTTGGATCCATTGGGATTGTGGGCAGTGGGAGTGAATGGGAAGGGGTTTGGGTCCATTGGGATTGTGTACAGTGGGAGTGAATGGGAAGGGGTTTGGGTCCATTGGGATTGTGTACAGTGGGAGTGAATGGGAAGGGGTTTGGGTCCATTGGGATTGTGTACAGTGGGAGTGATTGGGAAGGGGTTTGGATCCAGTGGGATTGTGTACAGTGGGAGTGATTGGGAAGGGATTCAGTCTGTAGAAACTTTCCCATTTTCCTCTCTGCAACATCGGCACACTGGGACGCAGCTGTCAGGATATTTGCAGCTTGTTTCGGTGTTCGATGAGTTAACAGCTGCCGTGCTGTGAGCATGAATGCGGTCCCTAAAAACGATACCAAAACATGTCTTGGCTCCCGAGCTCACATAGTTGGTGTGTAACCCAATACGGGGACTGAACAGCTGACAAAGCATTTGCGATAGTAAATGCGAAATGCGGATGTCTGTGAGGGATATCTGATTCTCAGCCCAGGCTTGGTGAGGTTTTCTGACGGGTGGTTTAAGATGAGAAGGTGTAGCGGCGGACTTAAGCCTTGGCACTGAGTCCCGTCATTGGGCGAACCTTCCCCTCCTTTCTGCTCCCATCGCTGCGATCGCTGTCTCCAAACTGTTCAACTTCACATATCCTGCTCCCATCTCGCTCCCGTTCTTTCATGGAGTCTCTCTTCCCCACCCCTCATTCCCGCATTCCACCCCGGATCCAGTGTCCTGACAGGAATCAAGTCTCGTGGCCCTTCTCTCCTGTACCTTACCCAGCTTGGCCTCTGGACACATGAGCTATTGAACCATGGAGGGCAGAGGGTGGTAGAGGACAGGGAGGGGGGGGGGGGTGGAGGAGACATCAGAGTCCAACCTGAACACGCCCTTCCTTGGCCTGTCAAAATCTGGCTGATCCGTGTTGGACAATAACAGTGGCGATAATTAAGAAAGCCCCACCAACGCCACTTCTTTATCAGAAGACTAAGGAAATTTGGCATGTCCGCTACCCCTCTCACCAACTTTTACAGATGCACCATAGAAAGTATTCTTTCTGGTTGTATCACAGCTTGGTCTGGGCTCCTGCTCTGCCCAAGACCGCAAGGAACTACAAAGGTGAATGTAGCCCAATCCATCACGCAAACCAGCCTCCCATCCATTGACTCTGTCTACACTTCCCGCTGCCTCGGGAAAAGCAGCCAGCATAATCAAGGACCCCACGCACCCCGGACATTCTCTCTTCCACCTTCTTCCGTCGGGAAAAAGATACAAAAGTCTGAGGTCACGTACCAACCGACTCAAGAACAGCTTCTTCCCTGCTGCCGTGTCTTGCTCCAACCATAGGAGTGCTCCCACTGTGCCTTCTTGTGGGTGCTTTAAGATGGGCTGTTATTTCACAGAGGGTTGGAACAGTTGAGCCTGGAGGTTGTGAGGACATGGATGAGAATTTGAACGCCGGGTCGCTGGGGCAAGGGCCACAGGCCGGAGGTGTCACACAGGATGGGGCAATCTGTGTTGGGATTGAATGGACCTACCTTGTATTAAGTTGATCTTTCTCTACACCCTAGCTGTGACTGTAACACAACATTCTGCACTCTCTCCTTTCCTTCTCTATGAACAGTATGCTTTGTCTGTATAGCGCGCAAGAAACAATACTTTTCACTGTATCCCAATACATGTGACAATAATAAATCAAATCAAAATTAAAAGAATCAAATCAAAAAATCAAAAGATAATTCTAGTCTTCCCTCTCCAGATCTTTGGGGACTTTGGGCATGATGGTACAGTGATTAGCACTGCTGCCTCACAGCGCCAGGGACCTGGGTTCGATTCCCGGCTCGGGTCACTGTCTGTGTGGAGTTTGCACATTCTCCCCGTGTCTGCGTGGGTTTCCTCCGGGTGCTCCGGTTTCCTCCCACAGTCCAAAGATGTGTGGAGGGGGTTAGGCGGATTGGTCATGCTAAATTGCCCCTTAGTGTCAGGGGGACTAGCTGGGGTAAATACATTGGGTTGTGGGGATAGGGCCTGGGTGGGATTGTGATCGGTGCAGGCTCGATGGGCCGAATGGCCTCCTTCTGCACTGTCGGATTCTATGATTCGATGACTTCCAGGGTAATTTCGGTGACCTCACACTGGAAAGGGTCCAGAGGAGGTTCACAAGAATGATCCCCGGAATGAAGAGCTTGTCGTATCAGGAACGGTTGAGGACTCTGGGTCTGTACTCGTTGGGAGTTTAGAAGGATGAGGGAGGATCTTATTCAAACTTACAGGATACTGCGAGGCCTGGATAGAGTGGACGTGGAGAAGATGTTTCCACTAGTGGGAAAAACTAGAACCAGAGGGCACAACCTCAGGCTAAAGGGACGATCCTTTAAAACAGAGATGAGGAGGAATTTCTTCAGCCAGAGAGTGGTGAATCTGTGGAACTCTTTGCCGCAGATGGCTGTGGAGGCCGGGTCATTGAGTGTCTTTAAGACCGAGATAGAGAGGTTCTTGATTAATAAGGGGATCAGGGGAAAAGGCAGGAGAATGGGGATGAGAAAAATACCAGCCATGATTGAATGGTGGAGCAGACTCGATGGGCCGAGTGGCCTCATTCTGCTCCTATGTCTTATGGTCTTATTCCCTTCTCTGCTCGCCCGCTCTGACTGGCTCTCCCCCTCCAATCTCACGTCTCTCTCGCCTCTCCCAACATTGGGAGGCATCATTCCTTGGGGAGGCCATGGCCTCGTGGTCTTATTAATCCAGCGGGTGGGATCTCCCAGCCGTGCTCGCCCCCAAGGCCGGAAGTTTTCACCCGAGGTCAATGGACCTTTGAATGTTCCGCCAGGTTTCCTGTCCCGCTCCCTACGGTTCCTGAGGAGGGAGGGACAGGAAAGTTCCGCCCAGCGAATGTTCTCAGGCCTATTCCACCATCCAATATGGTCATAAGTCATAGAGTGATAGAGGTTTAAAGCATGGAAACAGGCCCTTCGGCCCACCTTGTCCATGCCAGTTTTTAACCCCTAAGCTAGTCCCAATTGCCCGCATCTGGCCCATATCCCTCTATACCCATCTTACCCATGTAACTATCTAAATGCTTTTTAAAAGACAAAATTGTACCCGCCTCTACTACTACCTCTGGCAGCTCGTTCCAGACACTCACCACCCTCTGTGTGAAAAAATTGCCCCTCTGGACACTTTTGTATCTCTCCCCTCTCACCTTAAACCTATGCCCCCTACTTTTAGACTCCCCTGCCTTTGGGAAAAGATGGTGACTATCTAGCTGATCTGTGCCCCTCATTATTTTATAGACCTCTATAAGATCACCCCTCAGCCTCCTACGCTCCAGAGAAAAAAGTCCCAGTCTATCCAGCCTCTCCTTATAACTCAAACCATCAAGTCCCGGTAGCATCCCTAGTAAATCTTTTCTGCACTCTTTCTAGTTTAATAATATCCTTTCTATAATAGGGTGATCGGAACTGTACCCGCCTCGACTACTGCCTCTGGCAGCTCGTTCCAGACACTCACCACCCTCTGTGTGAAAGAATTGCCCCTCTGGACACTTTTGCATCTCTCCCCTCTCACCTTAAACCTATGCCCTCTAGTTTTAGAATGGCCTTACCAATGTCTTGTACAACTTCAACAAGACGTCCCAACTCCTGTATTCAATATTCTGACCGATGAAACCAAGCATGTCGAATGCCTTCTTCACCACTCTGTTCACCTGTGACTCCACTTTCAAGGAGCTATGAACCTGTACCCCTAGATCTCTTTGTTCTGTAACTCTCCCCAATGCCGTACCATTAACTGAGTAAGTCCTGCCCTGGTTCAATCTACCAAAATGCATCACCTCACATTTATTTAAATTAAACTCCATCTGCCATTCGTCAGCCCACTGGCCCAATTGATCAAGATCCCGTTGCAATTCTTTTAAACCATTCATTCATGGACATGGGTGTCGCTGGTTGGGCCAGCATTTATTGCCCATCCCTAGTTGCCCCTTGGAGGGCAGTTGAGAGTCAACCACATTGCTGTGGCTCTGGAGTCACATGTAGGCCAGACCGGGTAAGGACTGCAGATTTCCTTCCCTAAAGGGAACCAGATGGGTTTTTTTGACAATGGGTCATCAGTAGATTCTTAATTCCAGGTTCTTTTTAATTGAATTCAAATTCTGCCGTGGCGGGGATTCGAACCCGGGTCCCCCAGAACATGAGCTGAGTTTCTGGATTACGAGTCTATCGATAATACCACGAGTGTCCCAGTGGGAAGGCGATGGCCTAGCGGCATTATCATCCCAGATAATACGAGATAACCTTCTTCAACGTCCATTCTGCCACCAATTTTGGTGTCATCTCCAAATTTACTAACCATGCCTCCTAAATTCCCATCCAAATCATTCATATAAATGACGAATAACAGTCACAACAGATCCCTAACCTCAACTCCCGGCATGCCAGCTACGACTCTCACCAACTTTTACAGATGCACCATAGAAAGCATTCTTTCTGGTTGTATCACAGCTTGGTCTGGGCTCCTGCTCTGCCCAAGACCGCAAGGAACTACAAACGGTCGTGAATGTAGCCCAATCCATCACGCAAACCAGCCTCCCATCCATTGACTCTGTCTACACTTCCCGCTGCCTCGGGGAAAAGCAGCCGGCATAATCAAGGACCCCACACACCCCGGACATTCTCTCTTCCACCTTCTTCCATCGGGAAAAAGATACAAAAGTCTGAGGTCACGTACCAACCGATTCATAGAAATCATGGAAACCCTATTGCACAGAAAGAGGCCATTCGGCCCATTGAGTCTGCACCGACCATAATCCCACCCAGGCCCTACCCCCATATCCCTCCATATTTACCCACTAATCCCTCTAACCTACGCATCTCAGGACACTAAGGGGCAAATTTAGCACGGCCAATCAACCTAACCCGCACATCTTTGGACTGTGGGAGGAAACCGGAGCACCCGGAGGAAACCCACGCAGACACGGGGAGAATGTGCAAACTCCACACAGACAGTGACCCAAGGCGGGAATCGAACCCAGGTCCCTGGAGCTGTGAAGCAGCAGTGCTAACCACTGTGCTACCATACCGCACCGTACCGTACCGCAAGAACAGCTTCTTCTCTGCTGCCGTCAGACTTTTGAATGGACCGACCTCGCATTAAGTTGATCTTTCTCTACACCCTAGCTATGACTGTAACACGACATTCTGCACTCTCTCCTTTCCTTCTCTATGAATGGTATGCTTTGTCTGTATAGTGCGCAAGAAACAATACTTTTCACTGTATCCCAATACATGTGACAATAATAAATCAAATCAAACTCCACCTTCCCAAACTATCCAAGGATTCTCTGGGAGGCAAGAGAAGTGATTGCAGAGCCTCTGGCTCTGATCTTCAGGTCGTCGTTGGCCTCTGGTATAGTACCAGAAGATTGGAGGTTAGCGAATGTTGTCCCATTGTTTAAGAAGGGGAACAGAGACTTCCCCGGGAATTATAGACCGGTGAGTCTCACTTCTGTTGTCGGCAAGATGTTGGAAAAAATTATAAGGGATAGGATTTATAGTTATTTGGAGAGTAATGAATTGATAGGTGATAGTCAGCATGGTTTTGTGGCAGGTAGGTCGTGCCTTACTAACCTTATTGAGTTTTTTGAGAAAGTGACCAAGGAGGTGGATGGGGGCAAGGCAGTGGACGTGGTATATATGGATTTTAGTAAGGCGTTTGATAAGGTTCACCATGGTAGGCTTCTGCAGAAAATGCAGATGTATGGGATTGGGGGTGATCTAGGAAATTGGATCAGGAATTGGCTAGCGGATAGGAAACAGAGGGTGGTGGTTGATAGTAAATATTCATCATGGAGTGCGGTTACAAGTGGTGTACCTCAGGGATCTGTTTTGGGGCCACTGCTGTTTGTAATATTTATTAATGATCTGGATGAGGGTATAGTTGGGTGGATTAGCAAATTTGCTGATGACACCAAAGTCGGTGGTGTGGTAGACAGTGAGGAAGGGTGTCGTAGTTTGCAGGAAGACTTAGACAGGTTGCAAAGTTGGGCCGAGAGGTGGCGGATGGAGTTTAATGCGGAGAAGTGTGAGGTAATTCACTTTGGTAGGAATAACAGATGTGTTGAGTATAGGGCTAACGGGAGGACTTTGAATAGTGTGGAGGAGCAGAGGGATCTAGGTGTATGTGTGCATAGATCCCTGAAAGTTGGGAATCAAGTAGATAAGGTTGTTAAGAAGGCATATGGTGTCTTGGCGTTTATTGGTAGGGGGATTGAATTTAGGAGTCGTAGCGTTATGTTGCAACTGTACACAACTCTGGTGCGGCCGCACTTGGAGTACTGTGTGCAGTTCTGGTCCCCACATTACAGGAAGGATGTGGAGGCTTTGGAGAGGGTGCAGAGGAGGTTTACCAGGATGTTGCCTGGTATGGAGGGGAGATCCTATGAGGAGAGGCTGAGGGATTTGGGATTGTTTTCGCTGGAAAGGCGGCGGCTAAGAGGGGATCTTATTGAAACATATAAGATGATTAGAGGTTTAGATAGGGTGGATAGTGATAGCCTTTTTCCTCTGATGGAGAAATCCAGCACGAGGGGGCATGGCTTTAAATTGAGGGGGGGTAGTTATAGAACCGATGTCAGGGGTAGGTTCTTTACCCAGAGGGTGGTGAGGGATTGGAATGCCCTGCCAGCATCAGTTGTAAATGCGCCTAGTTTGGGGGCGTTTAAGAGATCCGTAGATAGGTTCATGGACGAAAAGAAATTGGTTTAGGTTGGAGGGTCACAGTTTTTTTTTAACTGGTCGGTGCAACATCGTGGGCCGAAGGGCCTGTTCTGCGCTGTAATGTTCTATGTTCTATGTATTCCCTCCTCCCCACCCATCTCTCAATTCCCTCCGTCTCTAAATCCCAATCCCGGGATCGGTGGAGGGGGTTGAGTGGGGAGGGGTGGGGGGGGGGCGGTAATCAACCGTCAAAAAATCTGAAATGATTCATTGAGGTTAAGTCTGATTCTGAGTACCCCCCACTCCCCACCCCCTCCCCGGGCTCCAACAGCGAAACAATGTCAACAGAACCTTTTCTCCAGCCAATATTTGCCTGTAAACAGTGAGAGTGTTTGTGGTACTTGTCACATCGAGCCTCTCCCTGTTACAATTGTTCCCTGACGGTGTTTAAACTGACAACAAACACAGCACCAAAAGATAAGGTTCAGGTGGTCAAAGTCACGTTGCCCCCCCCCCGTGTTGTATCTGTTTACGTTCTTTGATGGAGCGGACGGTCAGATTCGAGACCAGTCTTCGGAGTTCGGAGTTCAAACCCCGGGCACTGGCGTGGCGGGATTGCAAGGGAATGGCACGGTGGCACAGTGGGTTAGCGCTGCTGCCTCACAGCGCCAGGGACCCGGCTTCAATTCCCAGCCTCGGGTCACTGTCTGTGCGGAGTCTGCACATTCTCCCCGTGTCTGCGTGGGTTTCCTCCGGGTGCTCCGGTTTCCTCCCACAGTCCGAAAGATGTGTGCGTTAGGGTGCATTGGCCGTGCTAAATTGCCCCTTAGTGTCAGTGGGTTAGGAGTGTTAATATGTGGGCTTATGGGAATAGGGTCTGGGTGGGATTGTGGTCGGTGCAGACTCGATGGGCTGAATGGCCTCCTCCTGCGCTGTAGGGATTCTATGATTCCATGAGCCACAGCGCGGGACATTTCTCCCATTGGAAGCAATCTTAAGACGAAGGCGATGGCCGAGTGGTATCATTGCTGGACTGTTAATCCCAAAACTCAACTAGTGTCCTGGGGACCCGGGTTCGAATCCCGCCATGGTGGAATTTGAATTCAATAAAAAATATCTGGAATGAAGAATCTACTGATGACCCATTGTCGGAAAAACCCATCTGGCTCCTTTAGGGAAGGGAATCTGCCGTCCTTACCCCAGTCTGGCCTACATGTGACTCCAGAGCCACAGCGATGTAAAGTTAAAGTTTATTTATTAGCCACAAGTAAGGCTTACATTAACACTGCAATGAAGTTACTGTGAAATTCCCCTAGTCACCACAGTCCGACGCCTGTTTGGGTAACACTGAGGGAGAATTTAGCACAGCCGATGCACCCTAACCAGCACGTCTTTCGGACTGTGGGAGGAAACCGGAGCACCCAGAGGAAACCCACGCAGACACGGGGAGAATGTGCAAAGTCTACACAGACAGTGAGCCAAGCCGGGAATCGAACCCGGGTCTCTGGCGCTGTGAGGCAGCAGTGCTAGTCACTGTGCCACCGTGCCGCCCCTGTTCTCCAAGGGTGACTAGGGATGGGCAATAAATGCTGGCCCAGCCAGCGACGCCCGTGTCCCACGGATAAAAAACAGAAATCTACTATTTCCTCCGTTTCTCAATTGCTCTGGGATTCCTGGGATTCCACCCCCACTCCCACCAGCTCCTGGGAATAGTGGTAACCATCGCTGGAATCGTCAAGGGAACCGAAGGATTTCAATTCTGTCTTCAGTGGAGAAATCTGGAATCGAGCAAACTGGCATCTGCAATGATGGGAATGTAACCACTGGATCGCCGCACCCCCATCTGGTTTAAATGTCCTTTATATACACAAGGACCTGGAATGAAGGATGAGTATTGAGCCAGGAAAGGCTGGGGAACTCCCCGCACTCTCACAGCTTCAGGACCTGGCCAGTTGCGTCTGTTGTTAGTGTTACCGAGCCACTCTCGGCGATGGACATTGAGGTCCCCTACCCCCTGCAGAGTGGAGTTATCCGTTTGTAGGCGGCACGGTGGCACAGTGGGTTAGCACTGCTGCCTCACAGCGCCAGGGACCCGGGTTCGATTCCCGGCTCGGGTTACTATCTGTGTGGGGTCTGCACGTTTTCCCCGTGTCTGCGTGGGTTTCCTCCGGGTGCTCCAGTTTCCTCCCACAGTCCAAAGATGTGCGGGTTAGGTGGATTGGCCATGCTAAATTGCCCCTTAGTGTCAGGGGGACCAGCTACGGTAAATGCGTGGGGTTATGGAGATAGGGCCTGGGTGGGATTGTGTTCGGTGCTGACTCGATGGGCCGAACGGCCTCCTCCTGCGCAGTGGGAATTCTATAATTTAATGCAAAGGGAAAGGCAGCGTTGAATCTGCCAGTCCCAATGTAAACCTCTATCGGTATCATTAGAATCCGGGTCCCCAGAACATTAGTTGAGTCGCTGGATTGATAGCCGAGTGATAAAACCAAAAGTTAAAATGCTGGAAAATCTCAGCAGGTCTGGCAGCATCTGTGAGGAGAGAAAAGAGCTGAGGTTTCGAGTCCAGGTGACTCTTTGTCAAAGCTAAAAGGCAGAGAAAGTGGGAGATATTTATACTGCAGGGGGAGGGAATGAAAGATGAGTCATATCTTTTGGCAGTCCAAGAATGTGCGGGTTAGGTTGATTGGCCATGTTAAAATTGCCCTTATTGTCCTGAGATGCGTAGGTTAGAGGGATTAGTGGGTAAATATGTAGGGATATGGGGGTAGGGCCTGGGTGGGATTGTGGTCGGTGCAGACTCGATGGGCCGAATGGCCTCTTTCTGTACTGTAGGGTTTCTATGATTTCTATGATTCTATATCTAATGGGAAGCTGTGAAGGTGGATGGGAGGTAAAGAAAAGTAAAGTTTATTTATTAGTTACAAGTAAGGTTTACATTAACACTGCAATGAAGTTACTGTGAAATTCTCCTAGTCGCCACACTCCGGCGCCTGTTCGGGTAACACTGGGGGAGAATTTAGCACGGCCGATGCACCTTTCAGACTGTGGGAGGAAACCGGGGCACCCGGAGGAAACCCACGCAGACACGGGGAGAATGTGCAGACTCCACACAGACGGTGACCGGGAATCGAACCCAGGTCCCTGGCGCTGCGAGGCAGCAGTGCTAACCACTGTGCCACCATGCTGGGGAGAGACATACGGAAATCCTGTCAGAGAGAAGAGCAATATTTCTTCAGGGTAGGCATTCCTGGAAGAGAAGTGGCAGCGGGTGAAACATAAGACCATAAGACATAGGAGCAGAATTAGGCCACTCGGCCCATCGAATCTGCTCCGCTATTCAATCATGGCTGATATTTTTCTCATCCCCATTCTCCTGCCTTTTCCCCATAACCCCTGATCCCCTTATTAATCAAGAACCTATCTATCTCTGTCTTAAAGACACTCACTGACCCGGCCTCCACAGCCTTCTGCGGCAAAGAGTTCCACACATTCACCACTCTCTGGCTGAAGAAATTCCTCCTCATCTCTGTTTTAAAGGATCGTCCCTTTAGCCTGAGGTTGTGCCCTCTGGTTCTAGTTTTTCCTACTAGTGGAAACATCCTCTCTACGTCCACTCTATCCAGGCCTCGCAGTATCCTGTAAGTTTCAATAAGGTCCCCCCTCATCCTTCTAAACTCCAACAAGTACAGACCCAGAGTCCTCAACCCGTTCCTCATACGACAAGCTCTTCATTCCAGGGATCATTCTTGTGAACCTCCTCTGGACCCTTTCCAAGGCCCAGCACATCCTTCCTTAGATACGGGGCCCAAAACTGCTCACAATACTACAAATGGGGTCTGACCAGAGCCTTATACAGCCTCAGAAGTCCATCCCTGCTCTTGTATTCCAGCCCTCTCGACATGAATGCTAACATTGCATTTGCCTTCCTAACTGCCGACTGAACCTGCACGTTAACCCTAAGAGAATCTTGAACAAGGACTCCCAAGTCCCTTTGTGTTTCTGATTCCCGAAGCATTTCCCCATTTAGAAAATAGTCCATGCCTCCATCCCTCCTTCCAAAGTGCGTAACCTCACACTTTCCCACATTGTATTCCATCTGACACTTCTTTACCCACTCTCCTAACCAACCGCAGTCATTTGCTTTTGATACCACTGGGCCATCGCCTCCAGGTAAGAGACTCGAGGGGCTGAATGGCCTCCTCCTGCCCAGATGGTCCAAGGATAAAGTGGTGCCTATTTCTGTTGTGTCGGTTTTGGGTTATTATAGCGTGGCATTATAGCACTGGAGTTTGACGCCAGCGTGGTAAGCCTGTTTGAACCCACCGGTGTTGACAGTGTCAACACTCTCTGTTTTGTCATCACAGTTCCTGGTATTGTTGACGGTGGAATGTGTTATTTGAGTTATCCATTTACTTGTTCCATTTTCAGTAGAAAGGATCGAGAGCTTCAATCATTTAGGTGCCCAGATCACCAACAACCTGTCCTGGTCCCCCCACGCCGACGCTATTAGAACATAGAACAGTACAGCACAGAACAGGCCCTTCGGCCCACGATGTTGTGCCGAGCTTTATCTGAAACCAAGATCAAGCTATCCCACTCCCTATCATCCTGGTGTGCTCCATGTGCCTATCCAATAACCGCTTAAATGTTCCTCAAGTGTCTGACTCCACTATCACTGCAGGCAGTCCATTCCACACCCCAACCACTCTCTGCGTAAAGAACCTACCTCTGATATCCGTCCTGTATCTCCCACCATGAACCCTATAGTTATGCCCCCTTGTAATAGCTCCATCCACCCGAGGAAATAGTCTTTGAACGTTCACTCTATCTATCCCTTCATCATTTTATAAACCTCTAATAAGTCTCCCCTCAGCCTCCTCCACTCCAGAGAGAACAGCCCTAGCTCCCTCAACCTTTCCTCATAAGACCTACCCTCCAAACCAGGCAGCACCCTGGTAAATCTCCTCTGCACTCTTTCCAGCGCTTCCACATCCGTCTTATAGTGAGGTGAGCAGAACTGCACACAATATTCCAAATGTGGTCTCACCAAGGTCCTGTACAGTTGCAGCATAACCCCACGGCTCTTAAACTCCAACCCCCTGTTAATAAAAGCTAACACACTATAGGCCTTCTTCACGGCTCTATCCACTTGAGTGGCAACCTTTAGAGATCTGTGGATATGGACCCCATATCCACAGCTATTGTTAGGAAAGGCCCACCAACGCCTCTACTTTCTCAGAAGACTAAGGAAATTTGGCATGTCAG
>NW_027591526.1:80000-82500 GCF_964213995.1 Mustelus asterias | reverse complement strand
TAAACATTGGCAAGTCATGTTGCAGCTTTATAGAACCTTAGTTAGGCCGCACTTGGAATATAGTGTTCAATTCTGGTCGCCACACTACCAGAAGGATGTGGAGGCTTTGGAGAGGGTACAGAAAAGATTTACCAGGATGTTGCCTGGTATGGAGGGCATTAGCTATGAGGAGAGGTTGGAGAAACTCGGTTTGTTCTCACTGGAGCGACGGAGGTTGAGGGGAGACCTGATAGAAGTCTACAGGATTATGAGGGGGATGGACAGAGTGGATAGTCAGAAGCTTTTTCCCCCCAGGGTGGAAGAGTCAATTACTAGGAGGCACAGGTTTAAGGTGCGAGGGGCAAGGTTTAAAGGAGATGTACGAGGCAGATATTTTACACAGAGGGTGGTGGGTGCCTGGAACTCGCTGCCGGGGGAGGGAGTGGAAGCGGATACGATAGTGACTTTTAAGGGGCGTCTTAACAAATACATGAATAGGATGGGAATAGAGGGATATGGTCCCCGGAAGGGTAGGGGGTTTTAGTTCAGACGGGGGCAGCATAGTCGGTGCAGGCTTGGAGGGCCGAAGGGCCTGTTCCTTTGCTGTAATTTTCTTTGTTCTTTGTTCTATAAACATATCAATGACATTTCTTCCCGGAAAATGATGACCCTTCGGCCCATATTTGGGAGACTGTCAGTCGTTGGGGTAGATTTGTGACCATATTCGGGGGACTGTCAGTCGTTGGCTTAGATTTATGACCATATTCGGGGGACTGTCAGTTGTTGGTGTAGATTTGTGACCAAATTTGGGAGACTGTCAGTCGTTGGGGGTAGATTTGTGACCATATTCGGGGGACTGTCAGTCGTTGGGGTGGATTTGTGACCATATTCGGGGGACTGTCAGTTGTTGGGGGTAGATTTGTGACCATATTCGGGAGACTGTCAGTTGTTGGGGGTAGATTTGTGACCATATTCGGGAGACTGTCAGTCGTTGGGGTAGATTTGTGACTATATTCGGGAGACTGTCAGTTGTTGGGGGTAGATTTGTGACCATATTCGGGAGACTGTCAGTCGTTGGGGTAGATTTGTGACTATATTCGGGAGACTGTCAGTCGTTGGGGTGGATTTGTGACCATATTCGGGAGACTGTCAGTCGGGGTGGATTTGTGACTATATTCGGGAGACTGTCAGTTGTTGGGGGTAGATTTGTGACCATATTCGGGGGACTGTCAGTCGTTGGGGTGGATTTGTGACCATATTCGGGAGACTGTCAGTTGTTGGGGGTAGATTTGTGACCATATTCGGGAGACTGTCAGTTGTTGGGGGTAGATTTGTGACCATATTCGGGAGACTGTCAGTCGTTGGGGTAGATTTGTGACTATATTCGGGAGACTGTCAGTTGTTGGGGGTAGATTTGTGACCATATTCGGGAGACTGTCAGTCGTTGGGGTAGATTTGTGACTATATTCGGGAGACTGTCAGTCGTTGGGGTGGATTTGTGACCATATTCGGGAGACTGTCAGTCGGGGTGGATTTGTGACTATATTCGGGAGACTGTCAGTTGTTGGGGGTAGATTTGTGACCATATTCGGGGGACTGTCAGTCGTTGGGGTGGATTTGTGACCATATTCGGGAGACTGTCAGTCGTTGGGGTGGATTTGTGACCATATTCGGGGGACTGTCAGTTGTTGGGGGTAGATTTGTGACCATATTCGGGAGACTGTCAGTTGTTGGGGGTAGATTTGTGACTATATTCGGGGGACTGTCAGTCGTTGGGGGTAGATTTGTGACCATATTCGGGAGACTGTCAGTTGTTGGGGTGGATTTGTGACCATATTTGGGAGACTGTCAGTTGTTGGGGGTAGATTTGTGACTATATTCGGGAGACTGTCAGTCGTTGGGGTCGATTTGTGACCATATTCGGGAGACTGTCAGTCGTTGGGGTGGATTTGTGACCATATTCGGGAGACTGTCAGTCGTTGGGGTGGATTTGTGACCATATTCGGGAGACTGTCAGTCGTTGGGGTAGATTTGTGACCATATTCGGGAGACTGTCAGTCGTTGGGGTGGATTTCTAACCATATTCGGGAGACTGTCAGTCGTTGGGGTGGATTTGTGACCATATTCGGGAGACTGTCAGTTGTTGGGGTGGATTTGTGACCATATTCAGGAGACTGTCAGTTGTTGGCTTAGATTTGTGACCATATTCGGGAGAGTGTCAGTCGTTGGGGTAGATTTGTGACCATATTCGGGGGACTGTCAGTCGTTGGGGTTGGATTTGTGACCATATTCGGGGGACTGTCAGTTGTTGGGGTGGATTTGTGACCATATTCGGGAGACTGTCAGTCGTTGGGGGTAGATTTGTGACCATATTCGGGAGACTGTCAGTCGTTGGGGGTGGATTTGTGACCATATTCGGGAGACTGTCAGTCGTTGGGGTGGATTTGTGACCATATTCGGGGGACTGTCAGTCGTTACTCGGGCTCAAGATGGCGGATCCCTCACCGCCTTCTGAAGGGGG
>NW_027591526.1:60000-77500 GCF_964213995.1 Mustelus asterias | reverse complement strand
CCCATCAAACACTCCCAGGACAGGTACAGCACGGGGTGAGATACAGAGTAAAGCTCCCTCTACACTGTCCCCCCATCAAACACTCCCAGGACAGGTACAGCACGGGGTTAGATACAGAGTAAAGCTCCCTCTACACTATCCCCATCAAACACTCCCAGGACAGGTACAGCACGGGGTTAGATACAGAGTAAAGCCCCCTCCACACTGTCCCCCCATCAAACACTCCCAGGACAGGTACAGCACGGGGTTAGATACAGAGTAAAGCTCCCTCTACACTGTCCCCATCAAACACTCCCAGGACAGGTACAGCACAGGGTTAGATACAGAGTAAAGCTCCCTCTACACTGTCCCCATCAAACACTCCCAGGACAGGTACAGCACGGGGTTAGATACAGAGTAAAGGCTCCCTCCACACTGTCCCCATCAAACACTCCCAGGACAGGTACAGCACGGGGTTAGATACAGAGTAAAGCTCCCTCTACGCTGTCCCCATCAAACACTCCCAGGACAGGTACAGCACGGGGTTAGATACAGAGTAAAGCTCCCTCTACACTGTCCCCCATCAAACACACCCAGGATAGGTACAGCACGGGGTTAGATACAGAGTAAAGCTCCCTCCACACTGTCCCCCATCAAACACTCCCAGGACAGGTACAGCACGGGGTTAGATACAGAGTAAAGCTCCCTCTACACTGTCCCCCTTCAAACACTCCCAGGACAGGTACAGCACGGGGTTAGATACAGAGTAAAGCTCCCTCCACACTGTCCCCCTTCAAACACTCCCAGGACAGGTACAGCACGGGGTTAGATACAGAGTAAAGCTCCCTCTACACTGTCCCCATCAAACATTCCCAGGACATGTACAGCACGGGGTTAGATACAGAGTAAAGCTCCCTCTACGCTGTCCCCATCAAACACTCCCAGGACAGGTACAGCACGGGGTTAGATACAGAGTAAAGCTCCCTCTACACTGTCCCCCATCAAACACTCCCAGGACAGGTACAGCACGGGGTTAGATACAGAGTAAAGCTCCCTCTACACTGTCCTCCATCAAAAACTCCCAGGACAGGTACAGCACGGGGTTAGATACAGAGTAAAGCTCCCTCTACACTGTCGCCATCAAACACTCCCAGGGCAGGTACAGCACAGGGTTAGATACAGAGTAAAGCTCCCTCTACACTGTCCCCATCAAACACTCCCAGGACAGGGACAGCACGGGGTTAGATACAGAGTAAAGCTCCCTCTACACTGTCCCCATCAAACACTCCCAGGACAGGGACAGCACGGGGTTAGATACAGAGTAAAGCTCCCTCTACACTGTCCCCATCAAACACTCCCAGGACAGGGACAGCACGGGGTTAGATACAGAGTAAAGCTCCCTCTACACTGTCCCCATCAAACACTCCCAGGACAGGGACAGCACGGGGTTCGATACAGAGTAAAGCTCCCTCTACACTGTCCCCATCAAACACTCCCAGGACAGGGACAGCACGGGGTTAGATAAGGCTTGTATCCTTACCAGTTTGCAGAGATGTCAGGACAAGGAACAGGAGTTCAGATGGAGTGCGTTGTGCCCACATTTCAGTCCAGGGTTCTTGTTCCTCCGCTCTGGAAGTCTCGACAATTCCCCTCCTCTCTGAAATTAGCAAGTCAATGTTTTGGGTCAGTTATTGCACTGAATACATTCATAATGCTCCACAGTATCAGAATCTCTGCCTCAATCTCAGACTGGTGTCTCTCAGTCCTCTCTCTCTCTCAGGGAGATATCTGTACACTGACTGGTGTCTCTCAGTCCTCTCTCTCTCTTAGGGAGATATCTGTACACTGACTGGTGTCTCTCAGTCCTCTCTCTCTCTCTCAGGGAGATATCTGGACACTGACTGGTGTCTCTCAGTCCCCTCTCTCTCTCTCAGGGAGATATCTGTACACTGACTGGTGTCTCTCAGTCCTCTCTCTCTCTCTCTCTCAGGGAGATATCTGGACACTGACTGGTGTCTCTCAGTCCCCTCTCTCTCTCTCAGGGAGATATCTGTACACTGACTGGTGTCTCTCAGTCCCCTCTCTCAGGGAGATATCTGTACACTGACTGGTGTCTCTCAGTCCCCTCTCTCTCTCTCAGGGAGATATCTGTACACTGACTGGTGTCTCTCAGTCCTCTCTCTCTCTCTCTCTCAGGGAGATATCTGGACACTGACTGGTGTCTCTCAGTCCCCTCTCTCTCTCTCAGGGAGATATCTGTACACTGACTGGTGTCTCTCAGTCCTCTCCCTCTCTCTCAGGGAGATATCTGTACACTGACTGGTGTCTCTCAGTCCTCTCTCTCTCTCAGGGAGATATCTGTACACAGACTGGTGTCTCTCAGTCCTCTCCCTCTCTCTCAGGGAGATATCTGTACACTGACTGGTGTCTCTCAGTCCTCTCTCTCTCTCAGGGAGATATCTGTACACTGACTGGTGTCTCTCAGTCCCCTCTCTCTCTCTCTCAGGGAGATATCTGTACACTGACTGGTGTGTGTCAGTCCCCTCTCTCTCTCTCAGGGAGATATCTGGACACTGACAGCTGTCTCTCAGTACCCCCTCTCTCTCTCTCTCTCTCAGGGAGATATCTGAACACTGACTGGTGTCTCTCAGTCCTCTCTCTCTCTCAGGGAGATATCTGTACACTGACTGGTGTCTCTCAGTCCCCCCTCTCTCTCAGGGAGATATCTGTATACTGACTGGTGTCTCTCAGTCCCCTCTCTCTCTCTCTCTCTCTCTCTCAGGGGGATATCTGTACACTGACTGGTGTCTCTCAGTCCTCTCTCTCTCTCTCTCTCTCAGGGGGATATCTGTACACTGGCTGGTGTCTCTCAGTCCCCTCTCTCATGGAGATATCTGTACACTGTGGCTTTTGCTACCAAATAAACCTGTTGGACTTCAACCTGGTGTTGTGAAACATCTTACTGTGTTTACCCCAGTCCAACGCCTGTATCTCCACATCATAACTCTCTCTCTCTCTCTCAGGGAGATATCTGTGCACTGACTGGTGTCTCGCAGTCCTCTCTCTCTCTCTCAAGGAGATATCTGTACACTGACTGGTGTCTCCCAGTCCCCTCTCTCTCTCAGGGAGATATCTGTACACTGACTGGTGTCTCTCAGTCCTCTCTCTCTCTCTCAAGGAGATATCTGTACACTGACTGGTGTCTCCCAGTCCCCTCTCTCTCTCTCTCTCTCTCTCTCAGGGGGATATCTGTACACTGACTGGTGTCTCTCAGTCCTCTCTCTCTCTCTCTCTCTCAGGGGGATATCTGTACACTGGCTGGTGTCTCTCAGTCCCCTCTCTCATGGAGATATCTGTACACTGACTGGTGTCTCTCAGTCCCCCCTCTCTCTCTCTCTCAGGGAGATATCTGTACACTGACTGGTGTCTCTCAGTCCCCTCTCTCTCTCAGGGAGATATCTGTACACTGACTGGTGTCTCTCAGTCCTCTCTCTCTCTCAGGGAGATATCTGTACACTGACTGGTGTCTCTCAGTCCCCTCTCTCTCTCTCAGGGAGATATCTGTACACTGACTGGCGCCTCTCAGTCCCCTCTCTCTCTCAGGGAGATATCTGTACACTGACTGGTGTCTCTCAGTCCCCTCTCTCTCTGGGAGATATCTGTACACTGACTGGTGTCTCTCAGTCCCCTCTCTCTCTCTCAGGGAGATATCTGTACACTGACTGGTGTCTCTCAGTCCCCTCTCTCACTCAGGGAGATATCTGTACACTGACTGGTGTCTCTCAGTCCCCTCTCTCTCTCTCTCTCAGGGAGATATCTGTACATTGACTGGTGTCTCTCAGTCCTCTCTCTCTCTCTCTCAGGGAGATATCTGTACACTGACTGGTGTCTCTCAGTCCTCTCTCTCTCTCACTCAGGGAGATATCTGTACACTGACTGGTGTCTCTCAGTCCCCTCCCTCTCTCTCTCTGAGGGAGAGTAGGAATGAGAGACACCTAGTTTTGCAGGGGGAATGCTGAGGCAGGTAGACATGATGTGGAGATGCCGGCGTTGGACTGGGGTAAACACAGTAAGAAGTTTAACAACACCAGGTTAAAGTCCAACAGGTTTATTTGGTAGCAAAAGCCACACCGGCTTTTGCTACCAAATAAACCTGTTGGACTTTAACCTGGTGTTGTTAAACTTCTTACTGAGGCAGGTAGAGACAGTGCTTTGTTTCGGTTGCTGCAAAAACTCATGGTGTGTGGGTTTGAGGAAGGCACAAAGGGGAACAGATCTCAGAGCAGTAAACGGGTAATTCATAGCGGTATTGGTTAACGTTTTTTAAGATACCATCTCCCAGAACAGCAGACATCAGCTAATATAACTTCCTGTACCACGATTGCAAACATGGATTTCCACAAACTGTGAAAGAAACTGAACCCACATACAAAAACACAACTCCTCAGTTAGATTCCAGTCTGTAACTCACTCCCGGGTATCTGTTATTCTATATATAAACCACCCCGAACCCCTCGATTAGATTCCAGTCTGTAACTCACTCCCGGGTATCTGTCATTCTATATATAAACCACCCCGAACCCCTCGATTAGATTCCAGTCTGTAACTCTCTCCCGGGTATCTGTTATTCTATATATAAACCACCCCGAACCCCTCGATTAGATTCCAGTCTGTAACTCACTCCCGGGTATCTGTTATTCTATATATAAACCACCCCGAACCCCTCGATTAGATTCCAGTCTGTAACTCACTCCCGGGTATCTGTTATTCTCTATATAAACCACCCCGAACCCCTCGATTAGATTCCAGTCTGTAACTCACTCCCGGGTATCTGTTATTCTATATATAAACCACCCCGAACCCCTCGATTAGATTCCAGGCTGTAACTCACTCCCGGGTATCTGTTATTCTGTATATAAACCATCCCGAACCCCTCGATTAGATTCCAGTCTGTAACTCACTCCCGGGTATCTGTTATTCTATATATAAACCACCCCGAACCGCTCGATTAGATTCCAGTCTGTAACTCACTCCCGGGTATCTGTTATTCTATATATAAACCATCCCGAACCCCTCGATTAGATTCCAGTCTGTAACTCACTCCCGGGTATCTGTTATTCGATATATAAACCACCCCGAACCCCTCGATTAGATTCCAGTCTGTAACTCACTCCCGGGTATCTGTTATTCTATATATAAACCACCCCGAACCTCTCGATTAGATTCCAGTCTGTAACTCACTCCCGGGTATCTGTTATTCTGTATATAAACCATCCCGAACCCCTCGATTAGATTCCAGCCTGTAACTCACTCCCGGGTATCTGTTATTCTATATATAAACCACCCCGAACCCCTCGATTAGATTCCAGTCTGTAACTCACTCCCGGGTATCTGTTATTCTATATATAAACCATCCCGAACCCCTCTATTAGAATCCAGTCAGTAACTCACTCCCGGGTGTCTGTTATTCTATATATAAACCACCCCGAACCCCTCGATTAGATTCCAGTCTGTAACTCACTCCCTGGTATCTGTTATTCTATATATAAACCATCCCGAACCCCTCGATTAGATTCCAGTCTGTAACTCACTCCTGGGTATCTGTTATTCTATATATAAACCATCCCGAACCCCTCGATTAGATTCCAGTCTGTAACTCACTCCCGGGTATCTGTTATTCTATATATAAACCACCCCGAACCCCTCGATTAGATTCCAGTCTGTAACTCACTCCCGGGTATCTGTTATTCTATATATAAACCATCCCGAACCCCTCGATTAGATTCCAGTCTGTAACTACTCCCGGGTATCTGTTATTCTATATATAAACCACCCCGAACCCCTCGATTAGATTCCAGTCTGTAACTCACTCCCGGGTATCTGTTATTCTATATATAAACCATCCCGAACCCCTCGATTAGATTCCAGTCTGTAACTCACTCCTGGGTATCTGTTATTCTATATATAAACCATCCCGAACCCCTCGATTAGATTCCAGTCTGTAACTCACTCCCGGGTATCTGTTATTCTATATATAAACCACCCCGAACCCCTCGATTAGATTCCAGTCTGTAACTCACTCCTGGGTATCTGTTATTCTATATATAAACCACCCCGAACCCCTCGATTAGATTCCAGTCTGTAACTCACTCCCGGGTATCTGTTATTCTATATATAAACCACCCCGAACCCCTCGATTAGATTCCAGTCTGTAACTCACTCCCGGGTATCTGTTATTCTATATATAAACCACCCCGAACCCCTCGATTAGATTCCAGTCTGTAACTCACTCCCGGGTATCTGTTATTCTATATATAAACCACCCCGAACCCCTCGATTAGATTCCAGTCTGTAACCCACTCCCGGGTATCTGTTATTCTATATATAAACCACCCCAAACCCCTCGATTAGATTCCAGTCTGTAACTCACTCCCGGGTATCTGTTATTCTATATATAAACCCCCCCGAACCCCTCGATTAGATTCCAGTCTGTAACTCACTCCCGGGTATCTGTTATTCTGTATATAAACCACCCCGAACCCCTCGATTAGATTCCAGTCTGTAACTCACTCCCGGGTATCTGTTATTCTATATATAAACCACCCCGAACCCCTCGATTAGATTCCAGTCTGTAACCCACTCCCGGGTATCTGTTATTCTATATATAAACCACCCTGAACCCCTCGATTAGATTCCAGTCTGTAACTCACTCCCGGGTATCTGTTATTCTCTATATAAACCACCCCGAACCCCTCGATTAGATTCCAGTCTGTAACTCACTCCCGGGTATCTGTTATTCTCTATATAAACCACCCCGAACCCCTCGATTAGATTCCAGTCTGTAACTCACTCCCGGGTATCTGTTATTCTATATATAAACCGCCCCGAACACCTCAACTAGATTCCAGCCTGTAACTCACACCCGGGTATCTGTTATTCTATATATAAACCACCCCGCACCCCTCGATTAGATTCCAGTCTGTAACTCACTCCCGGGTATCTGTTATTCTATATATAAACCACCCCGAACCCCTCGATTAGATTCCAGTCTGTAACTCACTCCCGGGTATCTGTTATTCTATATATAAACACCCCGAACCCCTCGATTAGATTCCAGTCTGTAACTCACTCCCTGCTATCTGTTATTCTATATATAAACCACCCCGAACCGCTCGATTAGATTCCCGTCTGTAACTCACTCCCGGGTATCTGTTATTCTATATATAAACCACCCCGAACCGCTCGATTAGATTCCAGTCTGTAACTCACTCCCGGGTATCTGTTATTCTATATATAAACCACCCTGAACCCCTCGATTAGATTCCAGTCTGTAACTCACTCCCGGGTATCTGTCATTCTATATATAAACCACCCCGAACCCCTCGATTAGATTCCAGTCTGTAACTCACTCCCGGGTCTCTGTTATTCTATATATAAACCACCCCGAACCCCTCGATTAGATTCCAGTCTGTAACTCACTCCCGGGTATCTGTTACTCTATATATAAACCACCCCGAACCCCTCGATTAGATTCCAGTCTGTAACTCACTCCCGGGTATCTGTCATTCTATATATAAACCACTCCGAACCCCTCGATTAGATTCCAGTCTGTAACTCACTCCCGGGTATCTGTTACTCTATATATAAACCACCCTGAACCCCTTGATCAGATTCCAGTCTGTAACTCACTCCCGGGTATCTGTCATTCTATATATAAACCACCCTGAACCTCTCGATTAGATTCCAGTCTGTAACTCACTCCCGGGTATCTGTTATTCTGTATATAAACCACACCGAACCCCTCGATTAGATTCCAGTCTGTAACTCACTCCCAGGTATCTGTTATTCTATATATAAACCACCCCGAACCCCTCGATTAGATTCCAGTCTGTAACTCACTCCCGGGTATCTGTTATTCTGCATATAAACCACCCCGAACCCCTCGATTAGATTCCAGTCTGTAACTCACTCCCGGGTATCTGTTATTCTGTATATAAACCACCCCGAACCCCTCGATTAGATTCCAGTCTGTAACTCACTCCCGGGTATCTGTTATTCTATATATAAACCACCCCGAACCCCTCGATTAGATTCCAGTCTGTAACTCACTCCCTGGTATCTGTTATTCTATATATAAACCACCCCGAACCGCTCGATTAGATTCCCGTCTGTAACTCACTCCCGGGTATCTGTTATTCTATATATAAACCACCCCGAACCGCTCGATTAGATTCCAGTCTGTAACTCACTCCCGGGTATCTGTTATTCTATATATAAACCACCCTGAACCCCTCGATTAGATTCCAGTCTGTAACTCACTCCCGGGTATCTGTCATTCTATATATAAACCACCCCGAACCCCTCGATTAGATTCCAGTCTGTAACTCACTCCCGGGTGTCTGTTATTCTATATATAAACCACCCCGAACCCCTCGATTAGATTCCAGTCTGTAACTCACTCCCGGGTATCTGTTACTCTATATATAAACCACCCCGAACCCCTCGATTAGATTCCAGTCTGTAACTCACTCCCGGGTATCTGTCATTCTATATATAAACCACTCCGAACCCCTCGATTAGATTCCAGTCTGTAACTCACTCCCGGGTATCCGTTACTCTATATATATACCACCCTGAACCCCTTGATCAGATTCCAGTCTGTAACTCACTCCCGGGTATCTGTCATTCTATATATAAACCACCCCGAACCCCTCGATTAGATTCCAGTCTGTAACTCACTCCCGGGTATCTGTTATTCTGTATATCAACCACCCCGAACCCCTCGATTAGATTCCAGTCTGTAACTCACTCCCGGGTATCTGTTATTCTGTATATAAACCACCCCGAACCCCTCGATTAGATTCCAGTCTGTAACTCACTCCCGGGTATCTGTTATTCTATATATAAACCACCCCGAACCGCTCGATTAGATTCCAGTCTGTAACTCACTCCCGGGTATCTGTCATTCTATATATAAACCACCCTGAACCCCTCGATTAGATTCCAGTCTGTAACTCACTCCCGGGTATCTGTCATTCTATATATAAACCACCCCGAACCCCTCGATTAGATTCCAGTCTGTAACTCACTCCCGGGTATCTGTTATTCTTTATATAAACCACCCCGAACCCCTCGATTAGATTCCAGTCTGTAACTCACTCCCGGGTATCTGTTACTCTATATATAAACCACCCCAAACCCCTCGATTAGATTCCAGTCTGTAACTCACTCCCGGGTATCTGTTATTCTTTATATAAACCACCCCGAACCCCTCGATTAGATTCCAGTCTGTAACTCACTCCCGGGTATCTGTTATTCTGTATATAAACCACCCCGAACCCCTCGATTAGATTCCAGTCTGTAACTCACTCCCGGGTATCTGTTATTCTGTATATAAACCACCCCGAACCCCTCGATTAGATTCCAGTCTGTAACTCACTCCCGGGTATCTGTTATTCTATATATAAACCACCCTGAACCCCTCGATTAGATTCCAGTCTGCAACTCACTCCCGGGTATCTGTTATTCTCTATATAAACCACCCGAACCCCTCGATTAGATTCCAGTCTGTAACTCACTCCCGGGTATCTGTTATTCTATATATAAACCACCCCGAACCCCTCGATTAGATTCCCGTCTGTAACTCACTCCCAGGTATCTGTTATTCTATATATAAACCCCCCCGAACCCCTCGATTAGATTCCAGTCTGTTACTCACTCCCGGGTAACTGTTATTCTATATATAAACCACCCCGAACCCTTCGATTAGATTCCAGTCTGTAACTCACTCCCGGGTATCTGTTATTCTATATATAAACCACCCTGAACCCCTCGATTAGATTCCCGTCTGTAACTCACTCCTGGGTATCTGTTATTCTATATATAAACCACCCTGAACCCCTCGATTAGATTCCCGTCTGTAACTCACTCCTGGGTATCTGTTATTGTATATATAAACCACCCTGAACCCCTCGATTAGATTCCAGTCTGTAACTCACTCCCGGGTATCTGTTATTCTATATATTAACCACCCTGAACCCCTCGATTAGATTCCAGTCTGTAACTCACTCCCGGGTATCTGTTATTCTATATATAAACCACCCTGAACCCCTCGATTAGATTCCAGTCTGTAACTCACTCCCGGGTATCTGTTATTCTATATATAAACCACCCTGAACCCCTCGATTAGATTCCAGTCTGTAACTCACTCCCGGGTATCTGTCATTCTATATATAAACCACCCCGAACCCCTCGATTAGATTCCAGTCTGTAACTCACTCCCGGGTGTCTGTTATTCTATATATAAACCACCCCGAACCCCTCGATTAGATTCCAGTCTGTAACTCACTCCCGGGTATCTGTTACTCTATATATAAACCACCCCGAACCCCTCGATTAGATTCCAGTCTGTAACTCACTCCCGGGTATCTGTCATTCTATATATAAACCACTCCGAACCCCTCGATTAGATTCCAGTCTGTAACTCACTCCCGGGTATCTGTTATTCTATATATAAACCACCCCGAACCCCTCGATTAGATTCCAGTCTGTAACTCACTCCCGGGTATCTGTTATTCTATATATAAACACCCCGAACCCCTCGATTAGATTCCAGTCTGTAACTCACTCCCTGCTATCTGTTATTCTATATATAAACCACCCCGAACCGCTCGATTAGATTCCCGTCTGTAACTCACTCCCGGGTATCTGTTATTCTATATATAAACCACCCCGAACCGCTCGATTAGATTCCAGTCTGTAACTCACTCCCGGGTATCTGTTATTCTATATATAAACCACCCTGAACCCCTCGATTAGATTCCAGTCTGTAACTCACTCCCGGGTATCTGTCATTCTATATATAAACCACCCCGAACCCCTCGATTAGATTCCAGTCTGTAACTCACTCCCGGGTATCTGTCATTCTATATATAAACCACCCCGAACCCCTCGATTAGATTCCAGTCTGTAACTCACTCCCGGGTATCTGTTATTCTGTATATCAACCACCCCGAACCCCTCGATTAGATTCCAGTCTGTAACTCACTCCCGGGTATCTGTTATTCTGTATATAAACCACCCCGAACCCCTCGATTAGATTCCAGTCTGTAACTCACTCCCGGGTATCTGTTATTCTATATATAAACCACCCCGAACCGCTCGATTAGATTCCAGTCTGTAACTCACTCCCGGGTATCTGTCATTCTATATATAAACCACCCTGAACCCCTCGATTAGATTCCAGTCTGTAACTCACTCCCGGGTATCTGTCATTCTATATATAAACCACCCCGAACCCCTCGATTAGATTCCAGTCTGTAACTCACTCCCGGGTATCTGTTATTCTTTATATAAACCACCCCGAACCCCTCGATTAGATTCCAGTCTGTAACTCACTCCCGGGTATCTGTTACTCTATATATAAACCACCCCAAACCCCTCGATTAGATTCCAGTCTGTAACTCACTCCCGGGTATCTGTTATTCTTTATATAAACCACCCCGAACCCCTCGATTAGATTCCAGTCTGTAACTCACTCCCGGGTATCTGTTATTCTGTATATAAACCACCCCGAACCCCTCGATTAGATTCCAGTCTGTAACTCACTCCCGGGTATCTGTTATTCTGTATATAAACCACCCCGAACCCCTCGATTAGATTCCAGTCTGTAACTCACTCCCGGGTATCTGTTATTCTATATATAAACCACCCTGAACCCCTCGATTAGATTCCAGTCTGCAACTCACTCCCGGGTATCTGTTATTCTCTATATAAACCACCCGAACCCCTCGATTAGATTCCAGTCTGTAACTCACTCCCGGGTATCTGTTATTCTATATATAAACCACCCCGAACCCCTCGATTAGATTCCCGTCTGTAACTCACTCCCAGGTATCTGTTATTCTATATATAAACCCCCCCGAACCCCTCGATTAGATTCCAGTCTGTTACTCACTCCCGGGTAACTGTTATTCTATATATAAACCACCCCGAACCCTTCGATTAGATTCCAGTCTGTAACTCACTCCCGGGTATCTGTTATTCTATATATAAACCACCCTGAACCCCTCGATTAGATTCCCGTCTGTAACTCACTCCTGGGTATCTGTTATTCTATATATAAACCACCCTGAACCCCTCGATTAGATTCCCGTCTGTAACTCACTCCTGGGTATCTGTTATTGTATATATAAACCACCCTGAACCCCTCGATTAGATTCCAGTCTGTAACTCACTCCCGGGTATCTGTTATTCTATATATTAACCACCCTGAACCCCTCGATTAGATTCCAGTCTGTAACTCACTCCCGGGTATCTGTTATTCTATATATAAACCACCCTGAACCCCTCGATTAGATTCCAGTCTGTAACTCACTCCCGGGTATCTGTTATTCTATATATAAACCACCCTGAACCCCTCGATTAGATTCCAGTCTGTAACTCACTCCCTGGTATCTGTTATTCTATATATAAACCACCCTGAACCCCTCGATTAGATTCCAGTCTGTAACTCACTCCCGGGTATCTGTTATTCTATATATAAACCACCCCGAACACCTCGATTAGATTCCAGTCTGTAACTCACTCCCGGGTATCTGTTATTCTATATATAAACCACCCCGAACCCCTCGATTAGATTCCAGTCTGTAACTCACTCCTGATTATCTGTTATTTTATATATAAACCACCCCGAACCCCTCGATTAGATTCCTGTCTGTAACTCACTCCCAGGTATCTGTTATTCTATATATAAACCACCCCGAACCCCTCGATTAGATTCCAGTCTGTAACTCACTCCCGGGTATCTGTTATTCTATATATAAACACCCCGAACCCCTCGATTAGATTCCCGTCTGTAACTCACTCCCGGGTATCTGTTATTCTACATATAAACCACCCCGAACCCCTCGATTAGATTCCAGTCTGTAACTCACTCCCTGGTATCTGTTATTCTATATATAAACCACCCTGAACCCCTCGATTAGATTCCCGTCTGTAACTCACTCCTGGGTATCTGTTATTCTATATATAAACCACCCCGAACCCCTCGATTAGATTCCAGTCTGTAACTCACTCCCGGGTATCTGTTATTCTGTATATAAACCACCCTGAGCCCCTTGATTAGATTCCAGTCTGTAACTCACTCCCGGGTATCTGTTATTCTGTATATAAACCACCCTGAAACCTCTCGATTAAGTTTGCCCTGGTTTTTGGAGACTGAGGGGTAGGTTAGTATGCTAGCGGGTGCAGGCAGGCAGTTTGGGGGTTAGGGGAAGTGGGGGAGCGGGGTGGGGTGTTGATTCTTGTAATTGTCTCATCCAGGATGAGGTAGGCTGGGGGAGACAGCGAGGTTGAGGGAGTATCTGGTGCTGGCTGAGGATCTGGGCCTAACCGCAGCGAGTGATCATCCAACCCTCAACATGAAGCCTCAACATCCTTTCAAGAATTGATTTCATTTCCCTGGTTGAGATTTGAACCCATTTCCCCCTCTCTCTCTCTCTCGATCCTGTTACACAGGAACAGGAGGAGGCCATTCAGCCCCTCTCTCTCTCTCTCGATCCTGTTACACAGGAACAGGAGGAGGCCCATTCAGCCCCTCTCTCTCCAGCCTGTTACACAGGAACAGGAGGTGGCCATTCAGCCCCTCTCTCTCCAGCCTGTTACACAGGAACAGGAGGAGGCCCATTCAGCCCCTCTCTCTCGGGCCTGTTCCACAGGAACAGGAGGTGGCCATTCAGCCCCTCTCTCTCCAGCCTGTTACACAGGAACAGGAGGAGGCCATTCAGCCCCTCTCTCTCGGGCCTGTTACACAGGAACAGGAGGTGGCCCATTCAGCCCCTCTCTCTCTCCAGCCTGTTACACAGGAACAGGAGGAGGCCATTCAGCCCCTCTCTCTCTCTCTCTGCAGCCTGTTACACAGGAACAGGAGGAGGCCATTCAGCCCCTCTCTCTCTCTCTCGATTCCGTTACACAGGAACAGGAGGAGGCCATTCAGCCCCCCTCTCTCTCTCTCTCTCTGCAGCCTGTTACACAAGAACAGGAGGAGGCCATTCTGCCCCTCTCTCTCTCCAGCCTGTTACACAAGAACAGGAGGAGGCCATTCTGCCCCTCTCTCTCTCCAGCCTGTTACACAGGAACAGGAGGAGGCCATTCAGCCCCTCTCTCTCGGGCCTGTTACTCAGAAACAGGAGGAGACCATTCAGCCCCTCTCTCTCTCTCGAGCCTGTTACACAGGAACAGGAGGTGGCCATTCAGCCCCTCTCTCTCCAGCCTTTACACAGGAACAGGAGGTGGCCATTCAGCCCCTCTCTCTCCAGCCTGTTACAAAGGAACAGGAGGAGGCCATTCAGCCCCTCTATCTCTCTCTCTCCAACCAGTCACACAGGAACTGGAGGAGGCCATTCAGCCCCTCTTTCTCTCCAGCCTGTTACACAGGAACAGGAGGAAGTCCATTCAGCCCCTCTCTCTCTCTCCAACCTGTTTCACAGGAACAGGAGGAGGCCATTCAGCCCCTCTCTCTCTCTCAAGCCTGTTACACAGGAACAGGAGGAGGGACATTCAACCCCTCTCCCTCTATCGAGCCTGTTACACAGGAACAGGAGGTGGCCATTCAGCCTCTCTCTCTCTCTCTCCAGCCTGTTACAGAGGAACAGGAGGTGGCCATTCAGCCCCTCTCTCTCTCTCGCCTGTTACACAGGAGCAGGAGGAGGTCCATTCAGCCCCTCTCTCTCTCTCTCTCTCTCTCTCTCTCGCCTGTTACAGAGGAACAGGAGGTGGCCATTCAGCCCCTCTCTCTCCAGCCTGTTACAAAGGAACAGGAGGAGGTCCATTCAGCCCCCCTCTCTCTCTCTCTCTCTCGAGCCTGTTACACAAGAACAGGAGGAGGCCATTCTGCCCCTCTCTCTCTCCAGCCTGTTACACAGGAACAGGAGGAGGCCATTCTGCCCCTCTCTCTCTCCAGCCTGTTACACAGGAACAGGAGGAGGCCATTCAGCCCCTCTCTCTCGGGCCTGTTACACAGGAACAGGAGGAGGCCATTCTGCCCCTCTCTCTCTCCAGCCTGTTACACAGGAACAGGAGGAGGCCATTCAGCCCCTCTCTCTCGGGCCTGTTACTCAGAAACAGGAGGAGGCCATTCAGCCCCTCTCTCTCTCTCGAGCCTGTTACAGAGGAACAGGAGGTGGCCATTCAGCCCCTCTCTCTCCAGCCTGTTACACAGGAGCAGGAGGAGGTCCATTCAGCCCCTCTCTCTCTCTCTCTCTCTCGAGCCTGTTACACAGGAACAGGAGGAGGTCCATTCAGCCCCTCTCTCTCTCTCTCTCTCTCTCTCGAGCCTGTTACACAGGAACAGGAAGAGGCCATTCAGCCCCTCTCTCTCTCTCGAGCCTGTTACACAGGGGGACCCAAGTTCAAATTCCATCATTTTGTCGTCCCTCTATCGGGTCTCCCCCTGAGCCTCCGTCTTTCCAGTGGAAACAACCCCAGTTTATCCAACCTCTCCTCATAACCAACACCCTCAAGACTCGGCCAACATCCTGGTGAACCTCCTTTGCACTCTCTCCAAAGCTTCCCACATCCTTCTGGTGATGTGGCGACCAGAACTGCACGCAATACTCCAAATCCGGCCCCGCCATCTTAAGAGCCGTGAACTTTGCCCTCCATTTTAGAACGAACAAAGAACAATACAGCACAGGAACAGGCCCTTCGGCCCTCCAAGCCCGCGCCGCTCCCCGGTCCAGGATTGAATCCTGAATCCAGGATCCCCGCCCAATTTTCCAGCCTATCTACATACCAATATCCTATCCACCGAGCTGTCCCCCACAGCTACGATGCTTTGTTCATCACAACCTATTAACTCACCCCCACCCCCCCATTCCAGACCATGTGATCTCCAGGGAGAGGCGAAAACCCAGAGTGAAAAACCCCAGGGCCAATATGGGGAAAAAAAAAATCTGGGAAATTCCTCTCCGACCCCCTGAGGCGATCGAAACGAGTCCAGGAGATCACACTGGCCCCGATCGGAAAATGCTTCCCAACCCTAGTCATTTCCACTTCCACTTTAAGAACATAAGAACATAAGAAATAGGAGCAGGAGTAGGCCATCTGGCCCCTCGAGCCTGCCCCGCCATTCAATAAGATCATGGCTGATCTGACGTGGATCTGTACCACTTACCCGCCTGATCCCCATAACCCTTAATTCCCTTACCGATCAGGAATCCATCCATCCGCGCTTTAAACATATTCAGCGAGGTAGCCTCCACCACCTCAGTGGGCAGAGAATTCCAGAGATTCACCACCCTCTGGGAGAAGAAGTTCCTCCTCAACTCTGTCTTAAACCGACCCCCCTTTATTTTGAGGCTGTGTCCTCTAGTTTTAACTTCCTTACTAAGTGGAAAGAATCTCTCCGCCTCCACCCTATCCAGCCCCCGCATTATCTTATAAGTCTCCATAAGATCCCCCCTCATCCTTCTAAACTCCAACGAGTACAAACCCAATCTCCTCAGCCTCTCCTCATAATCCAAACCCCTCATCTCCGGTATCAACCTGGTGAACCTTCTCTGCACTCCCTCCAATGCCAATATATCCTTCCTCATATAAGGGGACCAATACTGCACACAGTATTCCAGCTGCGGCCTCACCAATGCCCTGTACAGGTGCATCAAGACATCCCTGCTTTTATATTCTATCCCCCTCGCGATATCGGCCAACATCCCATTTGCCTTCTTGATCACCTGTTGTACCTGCAGACTGGGCTTTTGCGTCTCATGCACAAGGACCCCCAGGTCCCTTTGCACGGTAGCATGTTTTAATTTGTTTCCATTGAGATAGTAATCCCATTTGTTATTATTTCCTCCAAAGTGTATAACCTCGCATTTCTCAACGTTATACTCCATTTGCCATATCCTCGCCCACTCACTCACTTTAAAGCCCAATTATTTAATTTCGATCCTTCCTCTCGCCTTTCCTTCCCCCATTTTTGACCACTCTCTCTTCTCACTTCCGTCTTCCCCCCTTCTCCAATCTCGAAGTCCGTCCTTTTATTGTTGAGTTGAGACGGTGATGTGCGGGTCCCTTTAAGGGACGCGTTTGGTGTCCGGTGATGCGATGTTTAAAATGCAGAGGTGCAATATGTACACAGAGCGCAACATTGAAGTTCTTCTTCAAATCGTACAACGTTCATTATGAATGCATGGCTGAGTATCAAATTCAACATCCTAATTCCCTCCCCCCCCCCGCAAAAAAAAATATCTCGATCACTTTAGTCCCCAGGAGCTATATCTAATTTATTCTTGAAATCACACAATGTTTTGGCTTCAACTGCTTTCTGTGGGAGTGAATTCCACCACTCTCTGGGTGAAGAAATTTATCCTCACCTCCGTCCTAAAAGGTTTACCCCCTTATCCTCAAACTGTCACCCCCTAGTTCTGGACTCCCCCCACCATCGGGGACATTCTTTCTGAATCTACCCTGTCTAATCCTGTTAGAATTTTATACGTTTCTATGGGATCCCCTTTCGCTC
>NW_027591526.1:7500-50000 GCF_964213995.1 Mustelus asterias | reverse complement strand
CAGTTACACAGTGAGTGATCCTTACCCTGCTGAATAAACAGTCACTCTGTACAGTTACACAGTGAGTGATCCTTACCCTGCTGAATAAACAGTGACTCTGTACAGTTACACAGTGAGTGATCCTTACCCTGCTGGATAAACAGTCACTCTGTACAGTTACACAGTGAGTGATCCTTACCCTGCTGAATAAACAGTGACTCTGTACAGTTACACAGTGAGTGATCCTTACCCTGCTGAATAAACAGTGACTCTGTACAGTTACACAGTGAGTGATCCTTACCCTGCTGAATAAACAGTCACTCTGTACAGTTACACAGTGAGTGATCCTTACCCTGCTGAATAAACAGTGACTCTGTACAGTTACACAGTGAGTGATCCTTACCCTGCTGAATAAACAGTGACTCTGTACAGTTACACAGTGAGTGATCCTTACCCTGCTGAATAAACAGTGACTCTGTACAGTTACACAGTGAGTGATCCTTTCCCTGCTGAATAAACAGTGTCTCTGTACAGTTACACAGTGAGTGATCCTTACCCTGCTGAATAAACAGTGACTCTGTACAGTTACACAGTGAGTGATCCTTACCCTGAATAAACAGTCACTCTGTACAGTTACACAGTGAGTGATCCTTACCCTGCTGAATAAACAGTGACTCTGTACAGTTACACAGTGAGTGATCCTTACCCTGCTGAATAAACTCTGTACAGTTACGTAGTGAGTGATCCTTACCCTGCTGAATAAACTCTGTACAGTTACACAGTGAGTGATCCTTACCCTGCTGAATAAACAGTGTCTCTGTACAGTTACACAGTGAGTGATCCTTACCCTGCTGAATAAACAGTCACTCTGTACAGTTACACAGTGAGTGATCCTTACCCTGCTGAATACACAGTGACTCTGTACAGTTACACAGCGACTCTGTACAGTTACACAGCGAGTGATCCTTACCCTGCTGAATAAACAGTGACTCTGTACAGTTACACAGTGAGTGATCCTTACCCTGCTGAATAAACAGTGATTCTGTACAGTTACACAGTGAGTGATCCTTACCCTGCTGAATACACAGTGACTCTGTACAGTTACACAGTGAGTGATCCTTACCCTGCTGAATAAACTCTGTACAGTTACACAGTGAGTGATCCTTACCCTGCTGAATAAACTCTGTACAGTTACACAGTGAGTGATCCTTACCCTGCTGAATACACAGTGACTCTGTACAGTTACACAGTGAGTGGTCCTTACCCTGCTGAATAAACAGTCACTCTGTACAGTTACACAGTGAGTGATCCTTACCCTGCTGAATAAACAGTCACTCTGTACAGTTACACAGTGAGTGATCCTTACCCTGCTGAATAAACAGTGACTCTGTACAGTTACGCAGTGAGTGATCCTTACCCTGCTGAATAAACAGTCACTCTGTACAGTTACACAGTGAGTGATCCTTACCCTGCTGAATAAACAGTCACTCTGTACGGTTACACAGTGAGTGATCCTTACCCTGCTGAATAAACAGTGACTCTGTACAGTTACACAGTGAGTGATCCTTACCCTGCTGAATAAACTCTGTACAGTTACACAGTGAGTGATCCTTACCCTGCTGAATAAACTCTGTACAGTTACACAGTGAGTGATCCTTACCCTGCTGAATAAACAGTGTCTCTGTACAGTTACACAGTGAGTGATCCTTACCCTGCTGAATAAACAGTGTCTCTGTACAGTTACACAGTGAGTGATCCTTACCCTGCTGAATAAAGAGCGACTCTGTACAGTTACACAGTGAGTGATCCTTACCCTGCTGAATAAACAGTAACTCTGTACAGTTACACAGTGAGTGATCCTTACCCTGCTGAATAAACTCTGTACAGTTACACAGTGAGTGATCCTTACCCTGCTGAATAAACAGTGTCTCTGTACAGTTACACAGTGAGTGATCCTTACCCTGCTGAATAAACAGTGACTCTGTACAGTTACACAGTGAGTGATCCTTACCCTGCTGAATAAACAGTGACTCTGTACAGTTACACAGTGAGTGATCCTTACCCTGCTGAATAAACAGTGTCTCTGTACAGTTACACAGTGAGTGATCCTTACCCTGCTGAATAAACAGTGACTCTGTACAGTTACACAGTGAGCGATCCTTACCCTGCTGAATAAACAGTGACTCTGTACAGTTACACAGTGCGTGATCCTTACCCTGAATAAACAGTGACTCTGTACAGTTACACAGTGAGTGATTCTTACCCTGAATAAACAGTGACTCTGTACAGTTACACAGTGAGTGATCCTTACCCTGCTGAATAAACAGTCCCTCTGTACAGTTACACAGTGAGTGATCCTTACCCTGCTGAATAAACAGTGTCTCTGTACAGTTACACAGTGAGCGATCCTTACCCTGCTGAATAAACAGTGTCTCTGTACAGTTACACAGTGAGTGATCCTTACCCTGCTGAATAAACAGTGTCTCTGTACAGTTACACAGTGAGTGATCCTTACCCTGCTGAATAAACAGTGTCTGTGTACAGTTACACAGTGAGTGATCCTTACCCTGCTGAATAAACAGTGTCTCTGTACAGTTACACAGTGAGTGATCCTTACCCTGCTGAATAAACAGTGTCTCTGTACAGTTACACAGTGAGTGATTCTTACCCTGAATAAACAGTGACTCTGTACAGTTACACAGTGAGTGATCCTTACCCTGCTGAATAAACAGTGTCTCTGTACAGTTACACAGTGAGCGATCCTTACCCTGCTGAATAAACAGTGTCTCTGTACAGTTACACAGTGAGCGATCCTTACCCTGCTGAATAAACAGTGTCTCTGTACAGTTACACAGTGAGAGATCATTACCCTGCTGAATGAACAGTGACTCCGTACAGTTACACAGTGAGTGATCCTTACCCTGAATAAACAGTGACTCTGTACAGTTACACAGTGAGTGATCCTTACCCTGCTGAATAAACTCTGTACAGTTACACAGTGAGTGATCCTTACCCTGCTGAATAAACTCTGTACAGTTACACAGTGAGTGATCCTTACCCTGCTGAATAAACAGTGTCTCTGTACAGTTACACAGTGAGTGATCCTTACCCTGCTGAATAAACAGTCACTCTGTACAGTTACACAGTGAGTGATCCTTACCCTGCTGAATACACAGTGACTCTGTACAGTTACACAGTGAGTGATCCTTACCCTGCTGAATAAACAGTGACTCTGTACAGTTACGCAGTGAGTGATCCTTACCCTGCTGAATAAACAGTCACTCTGTACAGTTACACAGTGAGTGATCCTTACCCTGCTGAATAAACAGTGACTCTGTACAGTTACGCAGTGAGTGATCCTTACCCTGCTGAATAAACAGTCACTCTGTACAGTTACACAGTGAGTGATCCTTACCCTGCTGAATAAACAGTCACTCTGTACGGTTACACAGTGAGTGATCCTTACCCTGCTGAATAAACAGTGACTCTGTACAGTTACACAGTGAGTGATCCTTACCCTGCTGAATAAACTCTGTACAGTTACACAGTGAGTGATCCTTACCCTGCTGAATAAACTCTGTACAGTTACACAGTGAGTGATCCTTACCCTGCTGAATAAACAGTGTCTCTGTACAGTTACACAGTGAGTGATCCTTACCCTGCTGAATAAACAGTGTCTCTGTACAGTTACACAGTGAGTGATCCTTACCCTGCTGAATAAAGAGCGACTCTGTACAGTTACACAGTGAGTGATCCTTACCCTGCTGAATAAACAGTAACTCTGTACAGTTACACAGTGAGTGATCCTTACCCTGCTGAATAAACTCTGTACAGTTACACAGTGAGTGATCCTTACCCTGCTGAATAAACAGTGACTCTGTACAGTTACACAGTGAGTGATCCTTACCCTGCTGAATAAACAGTGTCTCTGTACAGTTACACAGTGAGTGATCCTTACCCTGCTGAATAAACAGTGACTCTGTACAGTTACACAGTGAGTGATCCTTACCCTGCTGAATAAACAGTGACTCTGTACAGTTACACAGTGAGTGATCCTTACCCTGCTGAATAAACTCTGTACAGTTACACAGTGAGTGATCCTTAGCCTGCTGAATAAACAGCGACTCTGTACAGTTACACAGTGAGTGATCCTTACCCTGCTGAATAAACAGTGACTCTGTACAGTTACACAGTGAGTGATCCTTACCCTGCTGAATAAACAGTGTCTCTGTACAGTTACACAGTGAGTGATTCTTACCCTGAATAAACAGTGACTCTGTACAGTTACACAGTGAGTGATCCTTACCCTGCTGAATAAACAGTCCCTCTGTACAGTTACACAGTGAGTGATCCTTACCCTGCTGAATAAACAGTGTCTCTGTACAGTTACACAGTGAGCGATCCTTACCCTGCTGAATAAACAGTGTCTCTGTACAGTTACACAGTGAGTGATCCTTACCCTGCTGAATAAACAGTGTCTCTGTACAGTTACACAGTGAGTGATCCTTACCCTGCTGAATAAACAGTGTCTGTGTACAGTTACACAGTGAGTGATCCTTACCCTGCTGAATAAACAGTGTCTCTGTACAGTTACACAGTGAGTGATCCTTACCCTGCTGAATAAACAGTGTCTCTGTACAGTTACACAGTGAGTGATTCTTACCCTGAATAAACAGTGACTCTGTACAGTTACACAGTGAGTGATCCTTACCCTGCTGAATAAACAGTGTCTCTGTACAGTTACACAGTGAGCGATCCTTACCCTGCTGAATAAACAGTGTCTCTGTACAGTTACACAGTGAGCGATCCTTACCCTGCTGAATAAACAGTGTCTCTGTACAGTTACACAGTGAGAGATCATTACCCTGCTGAATGAACAGTGACTCCGTACAGTTACACAGTGAGTGATCCTTACCCTGAATAAACAGTGACTCTGTACAGTTACACAGTGAGTGATCCTTACCCTGCTGAATAAACTCTGTACAGTTACACAGTGAGTGATCCTTACCCTGCTGAATAAACAGTGACTCTGTACAGTTACACAGTGAGTGATCCTTACCCTGCTGAATAAACAGTGACTCTGTACAGTTACACAGTGAGTGATCCTTACCCTGCTGAATAAACTCTGTACAGTTACACAGTGAGTGATCCTTACCCTGCTGAATAAACAGTCACTCTGTACAGTGACACAGTGAGTGATCCTTACCCTGCTGAATACACAGTGACTCTGTACAGTTACACAGTGAGTGATCCTTACCCTGCTGAATAAACAGTCCCTCTGTACAGTTACACAGTGAGTGATCCTTACCCTGCTGAATAAACAGTGACTCTGTACAGTTACACAGTGAGTGATCCTTACCCTGCTGAATAAACAGTGTCTCTGCACAGTTACACAGTGAGTGATCCTTACCCTGCTGAATAAACTCTGTACAGTTACACAGTGAGTGATCCTTACCCTGCTGAATAAACAGTCACTCTGTACAGTTACACAGTGAGTGATCCTTACCCTGCTGAATAAACAGTGACTCTGTACAGTTACACAGTGAGTGATCCTTACCCTGCTGAATACACAGTGACTCTGTACAGTTACATGGGAACAGGAGGAGGCCCATTCAGTCCCTCTCTCTCTCTCTCTCTCTCTCGAGCCTGTTACACAGGAACAGGAGGAGAGGATGGGGTGAAGGGGCCTGGAGAGGCTCAGAGTGATGCACCCCAGGGCGAATATTCATGACCTCCGGAGAGATGTTAGGAGGAAGGGTAACAATAAAAATTAGTGCTACTTACTTTTGAGACAGGTAGCGACCCTGGGGCAGCATTGAGACCATCGTTCTACTCTCTCAGTTACTCCTCTGCATCTTTTGTTTGTATGTTCAGCTGTGTGTGACAGTCACTCGCGTAAACCTCAAAATACTTAGCAGGAAACCTGCTTGCTGCACGAGTGTAGGGGGTTACTAAAGCTTGCAAAGCCAGACTAAACCCTGGTCCATTATCCGGGCACCCTGCCCTGGGTCTATCCTGTCACCCTACGATCGGGATACGGGTTGCCCTATGTGTGTGTGTGTGTGTGTAACTGGGAGGAGGTGGGTGAGGGGGTGAATCCCCCTTCCCTCCCTCCGATCGGGATACCAGCTGCCCTGTATGTGTGTGACTGGGAGGAGGTGCGTGAGAGAATTAATTCCCCCCCTCCCTCCCTCCGATCGGGATACGGGCTGCCCTGTATGTGTGTGACTGGGAGGAGGTGTGTGAGAGAATTAATTCCCCCCCCTCCCTCCAATCGGGATACGGGCTGCCCTGTATGTGTGTGACTGGGAGGAGGTGTGTGAGAGAATTAATTCCCCCCCTCCCTTCCCTCCCTCCGATCGGGATACGGGCTGCCCTGTATGTGTGTGACTGGGAGGAGGTGTGTGAGAGAATTAATGCCCCCTCCCCCCCCGGCCTTCCTCCCTCCGATCGGGATACGGCCTGCCCTGTATGTGTGTGACTGGGAGGAGGTGTGTGAGAGAATTAATTCCCCCCCTCCCTTGCTCCCTCCGATCGGGATACGGGCTGCCCTGTATGTGTGTGGCTGGGAGGAGGTGTGTGAGAGAATTAATTCCCCCCCTCCCTTTCTCCCTCCGATCAGGATACGGGCTGCCCTGTATGTGTGTGACTGGGAGGAGGTGCGTGAGAGAATTAATTCCCCCCCTCCCTCCCTCCGATCGGGATACGGGCTGCCCTGAATGTGTGTGACTGGGAGGAGGTGTGTGAGAGAATTAATTCCACCCCTCCCTTCCTCCCTCCGATCGGGATACGGGCTGCCCTGTATGTGTGTGACTGGGAGGAGGTGTGTGAGAGAATTAATTCCCCCCCCCTCCCTCCGATCGGGATACGGGCTGCCCTGTATGTGTGTGACTGGGAGGAGATGTGTGAGAGAATTAATTCCCCCCCCCTCCCTTCCCTCCCTCCGATCGGGATACGAGCTGCCCTGTATGTGTGTGACTGGGAGGAGATGTGTGAGAGAATTAATTCCCCCCCCCTCCCTTCCCTCCCTCCGATCGGGATACGGGCTGCCCTGTATGTGTGTAATTGGGTGGAGGTGGGTTAGAGAATTAACTCTTTGATTTGAGTTCAGAAAAACAAGCAATTCTTTGGAGCAAACTTCAGATCTGCACACAGGTGTATATTTCATTTTTAGAGAGATCATTATATACACCATCTGCTAAAGTAAGCCTTTGATAGTGGCATCGATATGACCTCAATACTAAACCTGCCACAACTGAAACACAAGTGAACAATTCCTGTCACAGATATCTCCCTGAGAGAGAGAGGAGACTGAGAGACACCAGTCAGTGTACAGATATCTCCCTGAGAGAGAGAGGGGGGACTGAGAGACACCAGTCAGTGTACAGATATCTCCCTGAGAGAGAGAGAGAGAGGGGACTGAGAGACACCAGTCTGTGTACAGATATCTCCCTGAGAGAGAGAGGGGGGACTGAGAGACACCAGTCAGTGTACAGATATCTCCCTGAGAGGGGACTGAGAGACACCAGTCAGTGTACAGATATCTCCCTGAGAGAGAGAGAGGACTGAGAGACACCAGTCAGTGTACAGATATCTCCCTGAGAGAGAAAGGGGACTGAGTGACACCAGTCAGTGTACAGATATCTCCCAGAGAGAGAGAGAGGACTGAGAGACACCAGTCAGTGTACAGATATCTCCCTGAGAGAGAGAGGGGACTGAGAGACACCAGTCAGTGTACAGATATCTCCCTGAGAGAGAGAGAGAGAGGGGACTGAGAGACACCAGTCAGTGTACAGATATCTCCCTGAGAGAGAGAGGGGACTGAGAGACACCAGTCAGTGTACAGATATCTCCCTGAGAGAGAGAGAGGGGACTGAGAGACACCAGTCAGTGTAAAGATACCTCCCTGAGAGAGAGAGAGGGGACTGAGAGACACCAGTCAGTGTACAGATATCTCCCTGAGAGAGAGAGAGGGGACTGAGAGACACCAGTCAGTGTACAGATATCTCCCTGAGAGAGAGAGGGGACTGAGAGACTCCAGTCAGTGTACAGATATCTCTGAGAGAGAGGGGACTGAGAGACACCAGTCAGTGTACAGATATCTCCCTGAGAGAGAGAGGGGACTGAGAGACACCAGTCAGTGTACAGATATCTCCCTGAGAGAGAGAGAGGGGACTGAGAGACACCAGTCAGTGTACAGATATCTCCCTGAGAGAGAGAGGGGACTGAGAGACTCCAGTCAGTGTACAGATATCTCTGAGAGAGAGAGAGGGGACTGAGAGACACCAGTCAGTGTACAGATATCTCCCTGAGAGAGAGAGGGGACTGAGAGACACCAGTCAGTGTACAGATATCTCCCTGAGAGAGAGAGAGAGAGGGGACTGAGAGACACCAGTCAGTGTACAGATATCTCCCTGAGAGAGAGAGAGAGAGGGGACTGAGAGACACCAGTCAGTGTACAGATATCTCCCTGAGAGAGAGAGAGAGAGAGAGGGGACTGAGAGACACCAGTCAGTGTACAGATATCTCCCTGAGAGAGAGAGAGAGAGGGGACTGAGAGACACCAGTCAGTGTACAGATATCTCCCTGAGAGAGAGAGGGGACTGAGAGACACCAGTCAGTGTACAGATATCTCCCTGAGAGAGAGAGGGGACTGAGAGACACCAGTCAGTGTCCAGATATCTCCCTGAGAGAGAGAGAGAGGACTGAGAGACACCAGTCAGTGTACAGATATTTCCCAGAGAGAGAGAGAGGGGACTGAGAGTCTCCAGTCAGTGTAAAGATACCTCCCTGAGAGAGGGAGAGAGGACTGAGAGACACCAGTCAGTGTACAGATATTTCCCAGAGAGAGAGAGAGGGGACTGAGAGTCTCCAGTCAGTGTAAAGATACCTCCCTGAGAGAGGGAGAGAGGACTGAGAGACACCAGTCAGTGTACAGATATCTCCCTGAGAGAGAGGGGACTGAGAGACACCAGTCAGTGTACAGATATCTCCCTGAGAGAGAGGGGACTGAGAGTCTCCAGTCAGTGTACAGATATCTCCCTGAGAGAGAGAGAGGGGACTGAGAGACACCAGTCAGTGTACAGATATCTCCCTGATAGAGAGAGAGAGGGGACTGAGAGATTCCAGTCAGTGTCCAGATGTTTGAAAAGGTGTGTGAAGTCATGTGAAACCCCCAGTGACAAAAGTCAGCCCAGTTATCGTGCAACAATTACGAAAGAGTGTTTCATTAAACACCTCTACACTACCGCCCGATAATAATACTCTCAGACAACTTAATATATGAATTACTTAACACACAAAATTGTTTTCATTATCCCTTGTTCTAAGCGATCTATGTCTACAATCCCAGAACCTCTGAAGAGATTTCCTGTTCCCAAGCGACATCCAAATAAATCTGTAAGTCAAATATAGCTTATAGTTACCACAAATTACAGGGCAAATGATCAATTCTGGGGAACATCTGGTCCAGCGAGGGCTTTTAAACTACCTTCATGAAAGTTCTTGCCTCTGAGATGTGCTATAATAGTCTCTTGGGCCCTGAGGTACAAAATTGGTCTCTCCAACTCTTTTATGTTGCTATTCTGCCTCGGGTGTGCTAGGTTTAACTGACATCTCGGTTTTGATTTGATTTATTATTGTCCAGTGTACTGGGATACAGCGAATAATATTGTTTCCTGCGCGCTATACAGACAAAGCATACCGTTCATAGAGAAGGAAAGGAGAGGGTGCAGAATGTAGTGTTTACAGTCACAGCTCGGGGTGCAGAGAAAGATCAGCTTAATATTTGATTTGATTTATTATTGTCACTGGGATACAGTGAAAAGTATTATTTCTTCCGTGCTGTACAGACAAAGCATACCGTTCATAGAGAAGGAAAGGAGAGGGTGCAGAATGTAGTGTTTACAGTCACAGCTCGGGGTGCAGAGAAAGATCAGCTTAATATTTGATTTGATTTATTATTGTCACTGGGATACAGTGAAAAGTATTATTTCTTCCGTGCTGTACAGACAAAGCATACCGTTCATAGAGAAGGAAAGGAGAGGGTGCAGAATGTAGCGTTACAGTCACAGCTCGGGGTGCAGAGAAAGATCAGCTTAATGCGAGGTAGGTCCATTCAAAAGTCTGACGGCAGCAGCAGGGAAGAAGCTGTTCTTGAGTCGGTCGGTACGTGACCTCAGACTTTTGTATCTTTCTCCCGAGGGAAGAAGGTGGAAGAGAGAATGTCCGGGGTGTGTGGGGGGGGGCTCCTTAATTATGCCGGCTGCTTTTCCCCGAGGCAGCGGGAAGTGTAGACGGAGTGAATGGATGGGAGGCTGGTTTGTGTGATGGGACTGGGCTACATTCACGATCTGTTGTAGTTCCTTGCGGTCTTGGGCAGAGCAGGAGCCCCGGACCAAGCTGTGATACAACCGGAAAGGATGCTTTCTATGGGGCATCTGTAAAAGTTGGTGAGAGTCGTAGCGGACATGCCGAATTTCCTTAGTCTTCTGAGAAAGTAGAGGCGTTGGTGGGACTTTCTTAACTATAGTGCCGGCATGGGGGGGACCAGGACAGGTTGTTGGTGATCTGGACACCTAAAAACCTGAAGCTCTCGACCCTTTCTACTTCATCCCCGTTGATGTAGACAGGAAGGAGCATGTTCTCCTTTACACTTCCTGAAGTCGATGACAATCTCCTTCGTTTTGTTGACATTGAGGGAGAGATTATTGTTGCTGCACCAGTTCACCAGATTCTCTATCTCATTCCTGTACTCTGTCTCGTCATTGTTTGAGATCCGACCCACTACGGTGGTGTCGTCAGCAAACTTGAAAATGGAATTGGAGGGGAATTTGGCCGCACAGTCAGAGGTGTATAAGGAGTATAGTAGGGGGCTGAGAACACAGCCTTGTGGGGCACCGGTGTTGAGGATGATCGTGGAGGAGGTGTTGTTGCCTATCCTTACTGATTGTGGTCTGTGGGTTTGGGAAGTTCAGGATCCAGTCGCTGAGGGAGAAGCCGAGGCCCAGACCACGGAGTTTGGAGATGTGTTTCGTGGGAATAATGTGTTGAAGGCTGAGTTGAGGTCAATAAATAGGAGTCTGACAGAGGTGTCCTTGTTACCTAGATGTTCCTTCGCTGTTTGTAATATATATATAAATGATTTGGAGGAAAATGTAACTGGTTTGATTGGTAAGTTTGCGGACGACACGAAGGTTGGTGGATTTGCGGATAGCGATGAGGACCATCAGAGGATACAGCAGGATATAGATCAGTTGGAGACTTGGGCGGAGAGATGGCAGATGGAGTTTAGATCATAGAAATAGAAATCATAGAAACCCTACAGTGCAGAAGGAGGCCATTCAGCCCATCGAGTCTGCACCGACCACAATCCCACCCAGGCCCTACCAACCACATATTTACCCGCTAAGCCCTCTAACCTACGCATCTCAGGATTCTAAGGGGCAATTTTGAACCTGGCCAATCAACCTAACCCGCACATCTTTGGACTGTGGGAGGAAACCGGAGCACCCGGAGGAAACCCACGCAGACACGAGGAGAATGTGCAAACTCCACACAGACAGTGACCCGAGCCGGGAATCGAACCCGGGACCCTGGAGCTGTGAAGCAGCAGTGCTAACCACTGCGCTACCGTGCCGCCCTTAATCCGGACATATGTGGGGTAATGCATTTTGGAAGGTCTAATACAGATAGGAAATATACAATGAATGGCAGAACCCTTAAGAGGGATCTGGGTGTACAGGCACACAGGTCACTGAAAGTGGCAACGCAGGTGGAGAAGGTAGTCAAGAAGGCATACGGCATGCTTGCCTTCATCGGCCGGGGTATTGAGTTTAAAAATTGGCAAGTCATGTTGCAGCTTTATAGAACCTTAGTTAGGCCGCACTTGGAATATAGTGTTCAATTCTGGTCGCCACATTATCAGAAGGATGTGGAGTCTTTGGAGAGGGTACGGAAAAGATTTACCAGGATGTTGCCCGGGTATGGAGGGCATTAGCTATGAGGAAAGGTTGGAGAAACTTGGTTTGTTCTCACTGGAACGACGGAGGTTGAGGGGCGACCTGATAGAAGTCTACATGATTATGAGAGGCATGGACAGAGTGGATAGTCAGAAGCTTTTTCCCCCCAGGGTGGAAGAGTCAATTACTAGGGGGCACAGGTTTAAGGTGCGGGGGGCAAGGTTTAAAGGAGATGTACGAGGCAGATTTTTTTACACAGAGGGTGGTGGGTGCCTGGAACTCGCTGCCGGGGGAGGGAGTGGAAGCGGATACGACAGTGACTTTTAAGGGGCGTCTTGACAAGGACATGAACAGGATGGGAATGGAGGGATATGGTCCCCAGAAGGGTAGGAGGTTTTAGTTCAGTCGGGGCAGCATGGTCAGTGCAGGCTTGGAGGGCCGAAGGGCCTGATCCTGTGCTGTAATATTCTTTGTTCTTTGTTCCAGGGTTGAGTGTAGGGCCAGGGAGATGGCATCTGCTGTGGATCTGTTGCGGCAGTAGGCAAACTGTCGTTCTGGTCACCCTGTTATAGAAAGGATATTATTAAACTAGAAAGAGTGCAGAAAAGATTTACTAGGATGCTACCGGGACTTGATGGTTTGAGTTATAAGGAGAGGCTGGATAGACTGGGACTTTTTTCTCTGGAGCGTAGGAGGCTGAGGGGTGACCTTATAGAGGTCTATAAAATAATGAGGGGCACAGATCAGCGAGATAGTCAATATCTTTTCCCAAAGGTAGGGGAGTCTAAAACTAGAGGGCAGAGGTTTAAGGTGAGAGGGGAGAGATACAAAAGGGTCCAAAGGGGCAATTTTTTCACACAGAGGGAGGTGAGTGTCTGGAACGAGCTGCCAGAGGCAGTAGTAGAAGCGGGTACAATTTTGTCTTTTAAAAAGCGTTTAGACAGTTACATGGGTACGATGGGTATAGAAGGATATGGACCAAATGCGGGCAATTGGGACTAGTTTAGTAGTTACAAAAAAAGGGCAGCATGGACAAGTTGGGCCGAAGGGCCTGTTTCCAGTCTGTAAACCTCTATGACTCTCTGACTGTAGTGGATCCAAGGTGTCTGGGAGACCGGAATTGATTCGTGCCATGACTAATCTTTCAAAGCACTGCTGCCTCACAGCGACAGGGACCCGGGTTCGATTCCCAGCCTCGGGTCACTGTCTGTGCGGAGTCTGCACACTCTCCCCGTGTCTGCATGGGTTTCCTCCGGGTGCTCCGGTTTCCTCCCACACTCCAAAGATGTGCAGCTTAGGTGGATTGGCCATGCTAAATTGCCACTTAGTGTCCAAAGATGTGTAGGTTAGGTGGATTGGCCATGCTAAATTGCCCATCAGTGTCCAAAGATGTGCAGGTAAGGTGGATTGGCCATGCTAAATTGTCCCTTAGTGTCCAAAGATGTGCAGGTTAGGTGGATTGGCCGTGCTAAATTGTCCCTTAGTGTCCAAAGATGTGCAGGTTAGGTGGATTGGCCGTGCTAAATTGTCCCTTAGTGTCCAAAGATGTGCAGGTTAGGTGGATTGGCCATGCTAAATTGCCCCTTAGTGTCCAAAGATGTGCAGGTTAGGTGGATTGGCCATGCTAAATTGTCCCTTCGTGTCCAAAGATGTGCAGGTTAGGTGGATTGGCCATGCTAAGTTGTCCCTTCGTGTCCAAAGATGTGCAGGTTAGGTGGATTGGCCATGCTAAATTGTCCCTTCGTGTCCAAAGATGTGCAGGTTAGGTGGATTGGCCATGCTAAGTTGTCCCTTCGTGTCCAAAGATGTGCAGGTTGGGTGGATTGGCCATGCTAAATTGCCCCTTCGTGTCCAAAGATGTGCGGGTTAGGTGGATTGGCCATGCTAAATTGCCCCTTAGTGTCCAAAGATGTGCAGGTTAGGTGGATTGGCCATGCTAAATTGCCCCTTGGTGTCCAAAGATGTGCAGGTTAGGTGGATTGGCCATGCTAAATTGCCCCTTAGTGTCATAGGGACGAGCTAGGGTAAATGCATGGGGTTATGGGGATAGGGGTTGGATTGTGGTCTGTGCAGACCGGATGGGCCGAATGGCCTCTGTACTGCATGATTCTATCTATGATACTGATGGATGTCAGGGCCACCGGACGATCGTCGTTAAGGCACGGTGTCTGGCTTTTCTTGGTCCTGGGATGATGGTCATCTTCTTGACGCAGGGTACGGACCTCTGATTGGCGTAAAGAGAGGGAAAGTTTACCCTCCGTCATCCCTCCCCTCCCCACCCGTGTGTATTTTGGAGCGTCCGCCTCTCTCCCGTTGCCCGCCTGTCGAAATTGATCACCGGATGCCGCCGCTGATTTCTCAGTCCTCTAGGTAAGCTGTCTCCCGATTGTAGCGATTGAGAGCAGGTTCTCCCCCGGAAACCTCACCACTGGGGGGGCTGTGTCGTGTCACCACCTTTCGAACGCCGGCTACAGCTGTGACGAGACGCTTTGACCCCCCCCCCCCACTCCAAAAAGAGGAACGACGCAACACGAGTTGGATCAAAGCTTTATTAGAAAACACTTAATTACAAGAGGTTAAATATATTATCTCTCAGTCAGTTGTCAGTACGTGGAAGGTAGGACTCTTCCCAAGTAATGCTGTGGTTTTGGAGATCGCGGGGATGGAAAATGGGCATCGTGCGTTAGCTACTGGGGGGAGGGCGGAGGGCGCAGAAGGGTTGGCTTTGGGAGGGGGTGGGGGGAAAAAACGGGTGACCTCCACCCTCCGACCTCTGTTGGCGGGGCCTTCGCACGGAGGTGGGAGGTCGTTGCTGAGGGAGTTGGGGGGAGCCATCGCTCAGGCAGCCCTCGCTGGGGAGGCTTCAAGCCTTGACAAGGCCCCGTTGCTAAGGAGGCACCCACGGCGACAGGGAGGGGCTTCTGTGGATCCCTCCAAAACCCGCCCCCTCCCCCCCAACCTCCCTCGCTGGGATTGGGATTTGAGGGGGAGGGGTGGAGGTGCGGTGGTGACACTTTCTCGGGAGGGCGAAGGGAAACCGCCAATGCCTCCGGCAGCCATCTTGGGAGCTTCCGCCAACCTCTGACCTTGTCCAAACAGGACAATGACCTTCCCCCCCCCTCTCCGCACCCAGTCCCACATTGGAACCCGCCAACCCTGGACCTCGGAGGGTCAGGCCCTCTGGCCTTACCTCTCTCTCTCTCTCGATCGTGCCCCCTTCTCGCACCCACTCCGGTTCCCTCCCCCACTTTGGGGTCTGCAGCAGGTTTTGAGGTTGGGCGGGGGGGGGGAGACAGGGAGGGAGGGGGGGGAAGGGGGGAGGAGGGGTCCCCCCATTTACACTTTCTTGGCCGGGACCTCGGCTGTCGTCAGGGTAACGTCCAGGGCGGGAAAACTCTGTCGCCGGGTCTGAGGGGAAACAAAATGGAGGACAAAAGAGGAGTCAAGATGGCGGCAATCATTTCTCTCCCTCCTCCCATCCTCCTCCCTCCTTCTCTGTCCCTCCTCCCCCCCCTTCCTCGCTCCCTGGCCTCTCCTCCCTCTTATCCTCCTCCCTCCCACATCTCCCTCCATCCTCCCTCCCCTCGCTCAAGCCCCTCCCTCATCTCCTCCCTCTGTGTCTCCCTCACTCTCCTCGATCCCCTCACTCCCCCCTCCCTCCCCCCTCCCCGTCACCCTCCCTCACTCCACTCTCCCTCCCCTTCAACCCCTCCTCTCTCCCTCCCCTCCCTCCCTTGCTCCCCTGCCCCTCCTCCCCCTTATCCTCCTCCCCCATCTCCCTCCATCCTCCCTCTCCTCCCTCCCCTCCCCCTCCTCCCTCAACACCCTCCCTCATCTCCTTCCTCCCTGCCTCCCTCCCTCCCCCTCCACCCCCCCTCTCCCCTCTCCCTCCTCCGTCCCCCTCAACCCCCTCCTTCCCTGTCTCCCTCCTTCCTCCCTCTCCCTCCCTCACTGTCCCTCCCCTTCCTCGCTTCCCTGCCCCTCCTCCCTCCCCCATCTCCCTCCATCCTCCCTCTCCTCCCTCCCCTCCCCCTCCTCCCTCAACACCCTCCCTCATCTCCTTCCTCCCTGCCTCCCTCCCTCCCCCTCCACGCCCCCTCTCCCCTCTCCCTCCTCCGTCCCCCTCAACCCCCTCCTTCCCTGTCTCCCTCCTTCCTCCCTCTCCCTCCCTCACTGTCCCTCCCCTTCCTCGCTTCCCTGCCCCTCCTCCCTCCCCCATCTCCCTCCATCCTCTCCTCCTCCCTCAACCCCCTCCTTCATCTCTCCCTCTCCTCCCTCCCTCCCTCCCCTCCCACTTTCCCCCTCTCCATCCCTCCTCAGCTCCCCCTCTCCCTCCTCCCTCCCTCTCCTCCCCTTCCCATCTCCTCCCTCCCCCCCCTTCCTGCTCCCTCCCTCCCCTCCGATATCCTCTCTCCATCCTCACTCACATAGCAACATGGAAGCCAGAAGCAGGAGTAGGCCATTCGGCCCTTCCAGCCTGCTCCGCCATTCATTATGAATTCACGGCTGAGGATCAAATTCAATATCCTGATCTCTCCCTCTTCCTCCCCATATCCCTCGATCCTTTTAGCCCCAAGAGCTATATCTAATTCTTCTTCAAATCACACAAGGTTTTGGCCTGAACTACTTTCTGTGGGAGTGAATTTCACACATTCCCCACCCTCTGGGTGAAGAAATTTCTCCTCAACTCAGTCCAAAAAGGTTTGCCCCCTTATCCTCAAACTATGAACCCTTCGTTCTGGACTCCCCCCACCATCGGGAACATTCTTTCTGAATCTACCTGTCTAATCCTCCCTCGACCCCCTCCTCTCCCTTTCCATTTCTCCTACACTCGGAGCACCGTGCACTGTTCCGGTCTCCCTATCCCCTCGGTTAGACCACACTCGGACCACCGTGCACAGTTCCGGTCTCCCTATCCCCTCGGTTAGACCACACTCGGAGCACCGTGCACAGTTCCGGTCTCCCTATCCCCTCGGTTAGACCACACTCGGAGCACCGTGCACAGTTCCCGTCTCCCTATCCCCTCGGTTAGACCACACTCGGAGCACCGTGCACAGTTCCTGTCTCCCTATCCCCTCGGTTAGACCCACACTCGGAGCACCGTGCACAGTTCCTGTCTCCCTATCCCCTCGGTTAGACCACACTCGGAGCACCGTGCACAGTTCCGGTCTCCGTATCCCCTCGGTTAGACCACACTCGGAGCACCGTGCACAGTTCCTGTCTCCCTATCCCCTCGGTTAGACCCACACTCGGAGCACCGTGCACAGTTCCGGTCTCCCTATCCCCTCGGTTAGACCCACACTCGGAGCACCGTGCACAGTCCCCGTCTCCCTGTCCCCTCAGTTAGACCTCACTCGGAGCACTGTGCACAGTTCCAGTCTCCCTATTCCCTCGGTTAGACCCACACTCGGAGCACCGTGCACAGTTTCCATCTCCCTATCCCCTCGGTTAGACCACACTCGGAGCACCGTGCACAGTTCCCGTCTCCCTATTCCCTCGGTTAGACCCACACTCGGAGCACCGTGCACAGTTCCAGTCTCCCTATCCCCTCGGTTAGACCACACTCGGAGCACCGTGCACAGTTCCAGTCTCCCTATCCCCTCAGTTAGACCTCACTCGGAGCACCGTGCACAGTTCCAGTCTCCCTATCCCCTCGGTTAGACCGCACTCGGAGCACCGTGCACAGTTCCCGTCTCCCTATCCCCTCGGTTAGACCCACACTCGGAGCACCGTGTACAGTTCCGGTCTCCCTATTCTCTCGGTTAGACCACACTCGGAGCACCGTGCACAGTTCCGGGCTCCCTATCCCCTCAGTTAGACCTCACTCGGAGCACTGTGCACAGTTCCCGTCTCCCTATCCCCTCGGTTAGACCCACACTCGGAGCACCGTGCACAGTTCCAGTCTCCCTATTCCCTCCCCCAACTCCCGCCTCCAGCTCCCCCTTCCTCTCTCCTAACATCAACTCCCAGAGGGATGGACAAGACACAGGAGGAGACAGTGGGTCTGCCGCGCCCCCCCCCCCCCTGCCACAGGCCCGACCAACCTCTGTAAGGACTATTTCCTCGTTGCCTCATGAGGAAAGCCCCTTTTCCAGTGCCATTCCCCCTCACACTGAGGGAGACTCGCCAACGTCCCAACACTAAACTGCACTCGCCACTTGCCTGCCACTTTGTCAGGTGTCCGTTCCCCCGCATAACAGGACAAGCACACAGGCAGAGAGTGCAGAGGAACTTACCTGAAACTTTCTCAAGAGTATCAGACAGGCGGCCACAATGATCAACATCAGGAAGGTCAACGCCACAACAAGGGTGATCCGTCGCGTTGAGGGTGCAGCATTGCTTGCCTGGTAATCCAAAGCTGCAAAGGATGCAAAAGTCGGCCATTTTGAGAGCAGGCCTCAAAACCCGAAACGCCAATTTACACAGCCCTTCCACAACCATTCCCTCCTGCACTCGGAGCACCGTGCACAGTTCCGGTCTCCCTATCCCCTCGGTTAGACCCACACTCGGAGCACCGTGCACAGTTCCGGTCTCCCTATCCCCTCGGTTAGACCCACACTCGGAGCACCGTGCACAGTTCCGGTCTCCCTATCCCCTCGGTTAGACCACACTCGGAACACCGTGCACAGTTCCGGTCTCCCTCTCCCCTCGGTTAGACCACACTCGGAGCACCGTGAACAGTTCCCGTCTCCCTATCCCCTCGGTTAGACCACACTCGGAGCACCGTGCACAGTTCCGGTCTCCCTATCCCCTCGGTTAGACCACACTCGGAGCACCGTGCACAGTTCCCGTCTCCCTATCCCCTCGGTTAGACCACACTCGGAGCACCGTGCACAGTTCCGGTCTCCCTATCCCCTCGGTTAGACCACACTCGGAGCACCGTGCACAGTTCCAGTCTCCCTATCCCCTCAGTTAGACCCACACTCGGAGCACCGTGCACAGTTCCCGTCTCCCGATCCCCTCGGTTACACCACACTCGGAGCACCATGCATAGTTTCCATCTCCCTATCCCCTCGGTTAGACCACACTCAGAGCACCGTGCACAGTTCCCGTCTCCCTATCCCCTCGGTTAGACCCACACTCGGAGAACCGTGCACAGTTCCGGTCTCCCTATCCCCTCGGTTAGACCACACTCGGAGCACTGTGCACAGTTACTGTCTGAGAGAATGTGGGTCTCGCTCCCACGGGGGGAGTGGGGGAGAATGTGGGACTCGCTCCCGCGGGGGGAGTGGGGGAGAATGTGGGACTCGCTCCCGCGGGGGGAGTGGGGGAGAATGTGGGACTCGCTCCCGCGGGGGGAGTGCGGGAGAATGTGGGACTCGCTCCCGCGGGGGGAGTGGGGGAGAACAGTGTGAGACCACCTGTGGCATCGCAGCTGAAATTGTTAGACTCGCGGAAAAGTGTGACCTAGATATCAACATTCAAAATCTTCCCACAAACCATCTGTTATTGAAAGGTACAGCACGGGGTTAGATACAGAGTAAAGCTCCCTCTTCACTGTCCCCCCATCAAACACTCCCAGGACAGGTACAGCACGGGGTTAGATACAGGGTAAAGCTCCCTCTACACTGTCCCCATCAAACACTCCCAGGACAGGTACAGCACGGGGTTAGATACAGAGTAAAGCTCCCTCTACACTGTCCCCCATCAAACACTCCCAGGACTGGTACAGCACGGGGTTAGATACAGAGTAAAGCTCCCTCTACACTGTCCCCATCAAACACTCCCAGGACAGGTACAGCACGGGGTTAGATACAGAGTAAAGCTCCCTCTACACTGTCCCCCATCAAACACTCCCAGGACAGGTACAGCACGGGGTTAGATACAGAGTAAAGCTCCCTCTACACTGTCCCCCATCAAACACCCCCAGGACAGGTACAGCACGGGGTTAGATACAGAGTAAAGCTCCCTCTACACTGTCCCCATCAAACACTCCCAGGACTGGTACAGCACGGGGTTAGATACAGAGTAAAGCTCCCTCTACACTGTCCCCATCAAACACTCCCAGGACAGGTACAGCACGGGGTTAGATACAGAGTAAAGCTCCCTCTACACTGTCCCCCATCAAACACTCCCAGGACAGGTACAGCACGGGGTTAGATACAGAGTAAAGCTCCCTCTACACTGTCCCCCATCAAACACTCCCAGGACAGGTACAGCACGGGGTTAGATACAGAGTGAAGCTCCCTCTACACTGTCCCCCATCAAACACCCGAGGACAGGTGCAGCACGGGGTTAGATACAGAGTAAAGCTCCCTCTACACTGTCACCATCAAACACTCCCAGGACAGGTACAGCACGGGGTTAGATACAGAGTAAAGCTCCCTCTACACTGTCCCTATCTAACACTCCCAGGACAGGTACAGCACGGGGTTAGATACAGAGTAAAGCTCCCTCTACACTGTCCCCCATCAAACACTCCCAGGACAGGTACAGCACGGGGTTAGATACAGAGTGAAGCTCCCTCTACACTGTCCCCCATCAAACACCCGAGGACAGGTGCAGCACGGGGTTAGGTACAGAGTAAAGCTCCCTCTACACTGTCACCATCAAACACTCCCAGGACAGGTACAGCACGGGGTTAGATACAGAGTAAAGCTCCCTCTACACTGTCCCCATCAAACACTCCCAGGACAGGAACAGCACGGGGTTAGATACAGAGTAAAGCTCCCTCTACACTGTCCCCATCAAACACTCCCAGGTCAGGTACAGCACGGGGTTAGATACAGAGTAAAGCTCCCTCTACACTGTCCCCCATCAAACACTCCCAGGACAGGGACAGCACGGGGTTAGATACAGAGTAAAGCCCCCTCTACACTGTCCCCATCAAACACTCCCAGGACAGGTACAGCACGGGGTTAGATACAGAGTAAAGCTCCCTCTACACTGACCCCCATCAAACACTCCCAGGACAGGTACAGCACGGGGTTAGATACAGAGTAAAGCTCCCTCTGCACTGTCCCCCATCAAACACTCCCAGGACAGGTACAGCACGGGGTTAGATACAGAGTAAAGCTCCCTCTAAACTTACCAGTGATCTCCAAGAGGTAGCTGGTGTTTCCAACCAGAACTCCATCCCTGTAAAGTGCGCAGGTCCAGTTCCCGGCGTGCGATGGGGTCACCTGGGGGATGTAGAGGCCCCAGCCCTCCTCCCAAAAGTCTTCGCCCACCATCCCGGCGGCGCTCCGGTTCTCCTGTCCCCAGACCACCTCATCGAGGCCGGCGGGGTACGCCGTGCTGACATTTACTCTGAGTGAAGTTCCCAAGAGCACAGGTCCCGCCTGACTCACCGTCACTGAGGAGGGAGGGAGGGGAGGACAGGATGAACATACGTGAGTCGGCTACCAAAGACATCCCGTCACATGCGGCAATTGTGCTCTGACTGACCCCCGAACTGTGCTGGATTCGCGCCAATGGAACACTGCCTGCCCCCACAGCCAGACCCGGGCACCTCGTCTCTTCTCTGTAACCTCCTCCAGCCCCCTACACACCCCTCCCTATCTCTGTAACCTCCTCCAGTCCCCTACACACCCCTCCCTATCTCTGTAACCTCCTCCAGTCCCCTACACACCCCTCCCTATCTCTGTAACCTCCTCCAGCCCCCTACACACCCCTCCCTATCTCTGTAACCTCCTCCAGCCCCTACACCCCTCCCTATCTCTGTAACCTCCTCCAGCCCCCTACACACCCCTCCCTATCTCTGTAACCTCCTCCAGTCCCCTACACACCCCTCCCTATCTCTGTAACCTCCTCCAGTCCCCTACACACCCCTCCCTATCTCTGTAACCTCCTCCAGCCCCCTACACACCCCTCCCTATCTCTGTAACCTCCTCCAGTCCCCTACACACCCCTCCCTATCTCTGTAACCTCCTCCAGTCCCCTACACACCCCTCCCTATCTCTGTAACCTCCTCCAGCCCCCTACACACCCCTCCCTATCTCTGTAACCTCCTCCAGTCCTCTACACACCCCTCCCTATCTCTGTAACCTCCTCCAGTCCCCTACACACCCCTCCCTATCTCTGTAACCTCCTCCAGCCCCCTACACACCCCTCCCTATCTCTGTAACCTCCTCCAGTCCACTACACACCCCTCCCTATCTCTGTAACCTCCTCCAGCCCCCTACACCCTCTCCCTATCTCTGTAACCTCCTCCAGCCCCCTACACCCCTCCCTATCTCTGTAACCTCCTCCAGCCCCTACACCCCCTCCCTATCTCTGTAACCTCCTCCAGCCCCCTACACACCTCTCCCTATCTCTGTAACCTCCTCCAGTCCCCTACACACCCCTCCCTATCTCTGTAACCTCCTCCAGCCCCTGCACCCCCTCCCTATCTCAGTAACCCCCTCCAGCCCCCTCCACCCCCTCCAGCCCCCTACACCCTCTCCCTATCTCTGTAACCTCCTCCAGCCCCCTACACACCCCTCCCTATCTCTGTAACCTCCTCCAACCCCCTACACCCCCTCCCTATCTCTGTAACCTCCTCCAGCCCCCTACACCCCTCCCTATCTCTGTAACCCCCTCCAGCCCACTACACCCCTCCCTATCTCTGTAACCCCCTCCAGCCCCCTACACCCCCTCCCTATCTCTGTAACCTCCTCCAGCCCCCTACACACCCCCTCCCTATCTCTGTAACCTCCTCCAGCCCCCTACACCCCCTCCCTATCTCTGTAACCTCCTCCAGCCCCCTACACCCCTCCCTATCTCTGTCACCTCCTCCAGCCCCCTACACCCCTCCCTATCTCTGTAACCTCCTCCAGCCCCCTACACCCCTCCCTATCTCTGTAACCTCCTCCAGCCCCTACACCCCTCCCTATCTCTGTCACCTCCTCCAGCCCCCTACACCCCCTCCCTATCTCTGTAACCTCCTCCAGCCTCCTACACCCCTCCCTATCTCTGTAACCTCCTCCAGCCCCTACACCCCCTCCCTATCTCTGTAACCTCCTCCAGCCCCCTACACCCCCTCTCTATCTCTGTATCCTCCTCCAGCCCCCTACACCCCTCCCTATCTCTGTAACCTCCTCCAGCCCCCTACACCCCTCCCTATCTCTGTAACCTCCTCCAGCCCCCCTACACCCCTCCCTATCTCTGTAACCTCCTCCAGCCCCCTACACCCCTCCCTATCTCTGTAACCTCCTCCAGCCCCCTACACCCCTCCCTATCTCTGTAACCTCCTCCAGCCCCCTACACCCCTCCCTATCTCTGTAACCTCCTCCAGCCCCTACACCCCCTCCCTATCTCTGTAACCTCCTCCAGCCCCCTACACCCCCTCTCTATCTCTGTATCCTCCTCCAGCCCCCTACACCCCTCCCTATCTCTGTAACCTCCTCCAGCCCCCTACACCCCTCTCTATCTCTGTATCCTCCTCCAGCCCCTACACCCCCTCCCTATCTCTGTAACCCCCTCCGGCCCCTACACCCCCTCCCTATCTCTGTAACCTCCTGCGGCCCCTACACCCCCTCCCTATCTCTGTAACCTCCTCCAGCCCCCTACACCCCCTCCCTATCTCTGTAACCTCCTCCAGCCCCCTACACCCCCTCCCTATCTCTGTTACCTCCTCCAGTCCCCTACACCCCTCCCTATCTCTGTAACCTCCTCCAGTCCCCTACACCCCCTCCCTATCTCTGTAACCTCCTCCAGCCCCTACACCCCCTCCCTATCTCTGTAACCTCCTCCAGCCCCCTACACCCCTCCCTATCTCTGTAACCCCCTCCAGCCCCCTACACCCCCTCCCTATCTCTGTAACCTCCTCCAGCCCCCTACACCCCCTCCCTATCTCTGTAACCTCCTCCAGCCCCCTACACCCCTCCCTATCCCTGTAACCTCCTCCAGCCCCCGACACCCCTCCCTATCCCTGTAACCTCCTCCAGCCCCCTACACCCCTCCCTATCTCTGTAACCTCCTCCAGCCCCTACACCCCTCCCTATCTCTGTAACCTCCTCCAGCCCCTACACCCCCTCCCTATCTCTGTAACCTCCTCCAGCCCCTACACCACCTCCCTATCTCTGTAACCCCCTCCAGCCCCCTACATCTCTCCCTATCTCTGTAACCTCCTCCAGCCCCTACACCCCATCCCTATTTCTGTAACCTCCTCCAGCCCCTACACCCCTCCCTATCTCTGTAACCTCCTCCAGCCCCTACACCCCCTCCCTATCTCTGTAACCTCCTCCAGTCCCCTACACCCCCTCCCTATCTCTGTAACCCCCTCCAGCCCCCTACATCTCTCCCTATCTCTGTAACCTCCTCCAGCCCCTACACCCCCTCCCTATTTCTGTAACCTCCTCCAGCCCCCTACACCCCTCCCTATCTCTGTAACCTCCTCCAGTCCCCTACACGCCCTCCCTATTTCTGTAACCTCCTCCAGCCCCTACACCCCCTCCCTATCTCTGTAACCTCCTCCAACCCCTACACCCCTCCCTATCTCTGTAACCTCCTCCAGCCCCCTACACACCCCTCCCTATCTCTGTAACCTCCTCCAGCCCCCTACACCCCTCCCTATCTCTGTAACCTCCTTCATCCCCATACACCCTCCCTAAAATAATCTACCATAGCCAATCCCCCTAACCTGCCCATCTTTGGACACTAAGGGACAATTTAGCATGGCCAATGCACCTAATCCGCACATCTTTGGACACTAAGGGGCAATTTAGCATGGCCAATCCACCTAACCTACACATCTTTGGATACTAAGGGACAATGTAGCATAGCCAATCCCCCTAACCTGCCCATCTTTGGACACTAAGGGACAATTTAGCATGGCCAATGCACCTAATCCGCACATCTTTGGACACTAAGGGGCAATTTAGCACGGCCAATCCACCTAACCTGCACATCTTTGGACACTAAGGGACAATTTAGCATGGCCAATCCACCTAATCCGCACATCTTTGGACACTAAGGGACAATTTAGCATGGCCAATGCACCTAATCCGCACATCTTTGGACACTAAGGGACAATTTAGCATGGCCAATCCACCTAACCTGCCCATCTTTGGACACTAAGGGACAATTTAGCATGGCCAATCCACCCAACCTGCCCATCTTTGGACACTAAGGGACAATTTAGCGTGGCCAATCCACCCTAACCTACACATCTTTGGACTGTGGGAGGAAACCGGAGCACCCGGAGGAAACCCACGCAGACACGGGGAGAACGTGCAGACTCCGCACAGACAGTGACCCGAGCCGGGAATCGAACCCGGGTCCCTGGCGCTGTGAGGCAGCAGTGCTAACCCACCGTGCCGACAGGGTTAAGGTTCAAAATAGGGTGAAGGGTTGTGGAGTTGCATCGCCACCTGGTGGCAGGAAGGAGTCATTATGCCCAAGTCGCTGAAAGTGGCATCGCAGGTGGAGAAGGTAGTCAAGAAGGCATACGGCATGCTTGCCTTCATCGACCGGGGCACTGAGTTTAAAAATTGGCAAGTCACGTTGCAGCTTCATAGAACCTCAGTTGGGCCGCACTTGGAATATAGTCTTCAATTCTGGTCGCCACACCACCAGAAGGATGTGGAGGCTTTGGAGAGGGTGCGGAAAAGATTTACCAGGATGTTGCCTGGTATGGAGGGCATTAGCTCTGAGGAGAGGTTGGAGAAACTTGGTTTGTTCTCACTGGAACGACGGAGGTTGAGGGGAGACCTGATAGAGGTCTACAAGATTATGAGGGACAGAGTGGATAGTCAGAAGCTTTTTCCCCCAGGGTGGAAGAGTCAATTATTAGGGGCATAGGTTCAAGGTTTGAGGGGCAAGGAGGCAATTATTTTGGTACCTTCGCTATTTAGATGAAGCTTTCTTTTAAGACATAGATGCACCTACGAGATTTAGCAAGTCTCTCTCTCTCTGTCTCAAGCCGTGGCAGGTGCCCTTCTCCTGTTTGTACCACTGCCGCTCTTATACCCCTGATGACATATCAATATTTCTACAGTACGATTCGTTCTCAGAGTTACCAAAACATCAAATTTAAATCTAATAGGCTTCTGTTATCTCGTTTAATGTAAGCCAACTCGTGACACTAATAAATAAACAAAGCTAACCCCTCCCCGAGGGCAGAGAGAAAACACTTTCAGACACTGGGTCGGGGGGAATCGTAGCACACGAACTGTGCAAAGGTCCGATGACCTCGGCTGGGATTTTCTGACCTCGAGGCGAGCGTGGCTGGAAAATTCCACGCCCTGGGTCTTTTGATTGAATTTCATTTCGTTCCAATAAAACAAAGGACAAAGAACAAAGAACACTACAGCACAGGAACAGACCCTTCGGCCCCTCCAAGCCTGCGCCGATCACATTGTCCTATCTAGACCAACCGCCTGTATCCCTCTATTCCCCGTCCCTTCACGTGCCTATCCAGATATGCCTATGAACATAGAACATAGAAAGCCACAGCACAAACAGGCCCTTCGGCCCACAAGTTGCGCCGATCACATCCCCACCTCGAGGCCTATCTATAGCCCTCAATCCCATTAAATCCCATGTACTCATCCAGAACTCTCTTAAAAGACCCCAACGAGTTTGCCTCCACCACCACCGACGTCAGCCGATTCCACTCACCCACCACCCTCTGAGTGAAAAACTTACCCCTGACATCTCCTCTGTACCTACCCCCCAGCACCTTAAACCTGTGTCCTCTCGTAGCAACCATTTCAGCCCTTGGAAATAGCCTCTGAGAGTCTACCCTATCCAGACCTCTCAACATCTTGTAAACCTCTATCAGGTCACCTCTCATCCTTCGTCTCTCCAGGGAGAAGAGACCAAGCTCCCTCAACCTATCCTCGGCACAACATCGTGGGCCGAAGGGCCTGTTCTGTGCTGTACTGTTCTATGTTCTATCCTCATAAGGCATGCCCCCCAATCCAGGCAACATCCTTGTAAATCTCCTCTGCACCCTTTCAATGGCTTCAACATCTTTCCTGTAATGAGGTGACCAGAACTGCGCGCAGTACTCCAAGTGGGGTCTAACCAGGGTCCTATAAAGCTGCAGCATTATCTCCCGACTCCTAAACTCAATCCCTCGATTAATGAAGGCTAGTACGCCGTACGCCTTCTTGACCGCATCCTCCACCTGCGAGGCCGATTTAAGAGTCCTATTAAGATTATGAAGGGGCATGGACAGAGTGGATAGTCAGAAGCTTTTTCCCCAGGGTGGAAGAGTCAATTACTAGGGGGCATAGGTTCAAGGTGCAAGGTTTAAAGGAGATGTACGAGGCAATTTGTTTTGGTACCTTTGCTATTGAGATGAAGCTTTCTTTTAAGACATAAACGAGATTTAGCACGTCTCTCTCTCTCTCTCTAAAGCCGCGAGCCATTCATAATTCATAAGTCTTAATGTCTCGAATGTAACTGCCTCACCCACCTCCCTCGGCAGTGCAATCCGGGCCCCCCATCTCCCTCTGTGTAAAAAACGTCCCCCGCACATCTCCACTGAATCGTTCCCCACCTTATCTCAAAATTGTGCCCCCCTTGTAATTATCATTTCTGCCCTGGGACAAAGCTTCCAACTCTTCACCCTACCTACACCCCTCATAACTTTATAAACTTCTATCAGGTCTCCCCTCAACCTCCGTCGTTCCAGTGAGAACAAACCAAGTTTCTCCAACCTCTCCTCGTAGCTAAGGCCCTCCATACCAGGCAACATCCTGGTAAATCTTTTCCGCACCCTCTCCAAAGCCTCCACGTCCTTCTGGTAGTGTGGCGGCCAGAATTGAACACTGTATTCCAAAAATGTGGCCTAACCAACGTTTTATACAACTCTAATAGGCGGCACGGTAGCACAGTGGGTTAGCACTGCTGCTTTACAGCTCCAGGGACCTGGGTTCGATTCCCGGCTCGGGTCACTGTCTGTGTGGAGTCTGCACATTCTCCTCGTGTCTGCATGGGTTTCCTCCGGGTGCTCCGGTTTCCTCCCACAGTCCAAAGATGTGCGGGTTAGGTTGATTGGCTATGCTAAAATTGCCCTTAGTGTCCCGGGATGCGTAGGTTAGAGGGATTAGTGGGTAAAATATGTAGGGATATGGGGGTAGGGCCTGGGTGGGATTGTGGTCGGTGCAGACTCGATGGGCCGAATGGCCTCTTTCTGTGCTGTAGGGTTTCTAAGTTTCTAAGTGATACAATTTGTCAACTTTGACACTCGATGCCCCATCCGATGATGGCAAGAATGCTTCCCTCACCATCTTTTCCACCTATGCTGCCACTTTTAAGGATCTGTGGACCTCAGATCCCTCTGTGTGTCTATACCCTTGATGGTTCTGCCATTTATTTTTAACTCCCACCTGAATTGGATCGACCCAAAGAACAAAGAAAATTACAGCACAGGAACAGGCCCTTGGGCCCTCCAAGCCTGCTCCGACCATGCTGCCCCCGTCTGAACTAAAACCCCCTCCCCTTCCGGGGACCTTATCCCTCTATTCCCATCCTATTCAGGTTTTTGTCAAGACGCCCCTTAAAACTCACCACCGTATCCGCTTCCACTCCCTCCCCCGGCAGCAAGTTCCAGGCACCCACCACCCTCTGTGTAAAAAATCTGCCTCGTACATCTCCTTTAAACCTTGCCCCTTAAACCTGTGCCCCCTAGTAATTGACTCGTCCACCCTGGGATAAAGCTTCTGACTATAAGGGGTGGCACGGTAGCACAGTGGTTAGCACTGCTGCTTCACAGCTCCAGGGTCCCGGGTTCGAATCCCGGCTCGGGTCACTGTCTGTGTGGAGTCTGCACATTCTCCTCGTGTCTGCGTGGGTTTCCTCCGGGTGCTCCGGTTTCCTTCCAAAGATGTGCGGGTTAGGTTGATTGGCCAGGTTAAAAATTGCCCCTTAGAGTCCTGGGATGCGTAGGTTAGAGGGATTAGCGGGTAAATATGTGGGGGGGTAGGGCCTGGGTGGGATTGTGGTCGGTGCAGACTCGATGGGCCGAATGGCCTCCTTCTGCACTGTAGGGTTTCTAAGATTTCTTATCCACTCTGTTCATGTCCCTCATAACCTTGTAGACTTCTATCTGGTCGCTCCCTCAACCTCCGTCGCTCCAGTGAGAACAAACCAAGTTTCTCCAACCTCTCCTCATAGCTAATGCCCTCCATGCCAGGCAACATCCTGGTAAATCTTTTCTGTACCCTCTCCAAAGCCTCCACATCCTTCTGGTAGTGTGGCGACCAGAATTGAACACTAGATTCCAAGTGCGGCCTAACTAAGGTTCTACAAAGCTGCAACATGACTTGCCAATGTTTAAACTCAATACCCCGGCCGATGAAGGCAAGCATGCCGTATGCCTTCTTGACTACCTTCTCCACCTGTGTTGCCACTTTCAGTGACCTGTGTATCTGTACACCCAGATCCCTCTGCCCATCAATACTCTTAAGGGTTCTGCCACTTATTGTATATTTCCTATCTGTATTAGATCTTCCAAAATGCATTACCTCACATTCGTCCGGATTAAACTCCATCTGCCATCTCTCCGCCCAAGCCTCCAACTGATCTATATCCTGCTGTATCCTCTGATGGTCCTCATTGCTATCCGCAAATCCACCAACCTTTGTGTCGTCCGCAAACTTACTAATCAAACCAGTTACATTTTCCTCCAAATCATTTATATATATTACAAACAGCAAAGGTCCAAAATATCTTGTTGGGGGGTGGGTGCGGGGTGGGGGCAATTGTTCTCCAGTGAAGGGAAGGGGGGCAGCATTCAACCAATCAGGAACCTGCTTCGGAGGTGTAGAGTATTTTTGACTCGAAAATTTGGTACTCTCTGATTTGTCCCGCGACATTCTTGCAAACTATCTCTTCCCAAGCGGTGTAAATTGTTGCTGGCTTGGTCCAAAATTATTGCCCCCTCCATTGCCGCCCTCCCCACCCTCCCCCCCGCCCCCCCGACCCCACGGGCCAAAAATGGCACCCCCCCCCTTCGAGCCCCGATTCCGAGGACTCACCCTCCACGAACTCCAGTCGCACTGTCCTCGCTATCCAGTACCCCGAGGCATTGAGGTAGCCCGTGAAGAGGCCACGATCGGAGGCCCGGGTGGGCGCCAGGGTCAGCGCCAGGGCGCCCGGGCTCCGCTCCGTCCAGGCGCCGTCGTCCTCCCCCAACGACCGGGCACCCGCCCCCCCCCGTCCCCTCAGCCAGCCGCAGGTCTCCGGGCGGCAGGGCAGCTCGGGGGTGAGGGCGAGGGAGAGGCGGGCTTGGGAGCCAGGCCGGACGTAGAAGGTGGGCACCTCTTGGGCGCTGTTGACAAAACCTGCAACGGGGTCAGCGAAAAAAAGGGAGAGATGTGAGGCTCGGTGGAAAATTAATTCATTCGCTGTTGCGACCAAGTTTATGAATTGTGGTCCCTTTAAGAGCTGGCTTTGTGTTTAAGGCTGGTGGGTTTGGAATGCAGGTATACAGAGTACACAGATTGCAACATTTGTTGCAGAGACCCGAAACACCAGGATTGCCTGGGTAACAGGCTTTGCATTCTGACAGCCCATTCGTTTAAAGCGGAGATTCGGCTACCAGGAACATCTGAATTTACTATCGTTGGCAGCCAATCCAGATATAGAGAATTCGAACATAGAATGGATAACATAGAATCCCCCACAGTGCAGAAGGAGGCCATTCGGCCCATCAAGTCTGCGCCGACAACAATCCCGCCCAGGCCCTATGCCTGTAGCCCCCATGTATTTACTCTACGAGTCCCACTGACCACTAAGGGGCAATTTAGCATGGCCAATCCACTCAACCTACACATCGTTAGACAGTAAGGGGAAATTTAGCATGGCCAATCCACCTAACCTGCACATCTTTGGACACTAAGGGACAATTTAGCATGGCCAATCCACCCAACCTGCACATCTTTGGACACTAAGGGGACAATTTAGCATGGCCAATCCACCTAACCTACACATCTTTGGACACTAAGGGGACAATTTAGCATGGCCAATCCACCTAACCTGTACATCTTTGGACACTAAGGGACAATTTAGCATGGCCAATCCACCTAACCTGCACATCTTTGGACACGAAGGGACAATTTAGCATGGCCAATCCACCTAACCTGCACATCTTTGGACACGAAGGGACAATTTAGCATGGCCAATCCACCCTAACCTGCACATCTTTGGACACTAAGGGGCAATTTAGCATGGCCAATCCACCCTAACCTGCACATCTTTGGACACTAAGGGGCAATTTAGCATGGCCAATCCACCTAACCTACACATCTTTGGACACTAAGGGGCAATTTAGCATGGCCAATCCACCTAACCTACACATCTTTGGACACTAAGGGACAATTTAGCATGGCCAACCCACCTAACCTACACATCTTTGGACACTAAGGGACAATTTAGCATGGCCAATCCACCCTAACCTGCACATCTTTGGACACTAAGGGGCAATTTAGCATGGCCAATCCACCTAACCTATACATCGTTAGACACTAAGGGGCAATTTAGCATGGCCAATCCCCCTAACCCGTACATCTTTGGACACTAAGGGACAATTTTGCATAGCCAATCCACTCAACCTACACATCGTTAGACATTAAGGGGAAATTTAGCATGGCCAATCCCCCTAACCTACACATCTTTGGACACTAAGGGGCAATTTAGCATGGCCAATCCACCTAACCTATACATCGTTAGACACTAAGGGGCAATTTAGCATGGCCAATCCCCCTAACCTACACATCTTTGGACACTAAGGGGCAATTTAGCATGGCCAATCCACCCAACCTGCACATCTTTGGACACTAAGGGACAATTTAGCATGGCCAATCCACCTAACCTACACATCTTTGGACACTAAGGGGACAATTTAGCATGGACAATCCACCTAACCCACACATTTTTGGAGTGTGGGAGAAAACAGGAGCTCTTGGAGGAAACCCACACAGACACGGGGGGAACGTGCAGACTCCGCACAGACAGTGACCCAAGCCGGGAATCGAACCCGGGTCCCTGGCGCTGTGAGGCAGCAGCGCTAACCACTGTGCCACCCCTAAAATCGAGATATTGACTAATTACCATCATATCCTTTATTGTTATTTACCTATCTATCACAGCCAATATTCCCTTCATAGTTTGATAGATTTCTTCTATGATAAAGGCCCAGATAAATTAAACAAAGGAACCATGTAGCCAGCACAGCTCTCTCTGCACTGTCCCCATCAAACACTCCCAGGACAGGTACAGCACGGGGTTAGATACAGAGTAAAGCTCCCTCTGCACTGTCCCCATCAAACACTCCCAGGACAGGTACAGCACAGGGTTAGATACAGAGTAAAGCTCCCTCTACACTGTCCCCCATCAAACACTCCCAGGACAGGTACAGCACGGGGTTAGATACAGAGTAAAGCTCCCTCTACACTGTCCCCATCAAAGACTCGCAGGACAGGTACATCACGGGGTTAGATACAGAGTAAAGCTCCCTCTACACTGTCCCCCATCAAACACTCCCAGGACAGGTACAGCACGGGGTTAGATACAGAGTAAAGCTCCCTCTGCACTGTCCCCCATCAAACACTCCCAGGACAGGTACAGCACGGGGTTAGATACAGAGTAAAGCTCCCTCTACACTGTCCCCATCAAACACTCCCGGGACAGGTACAGCACGGGGTGAGATACAGAGTAAAGCTCCCTCTGCACTGTCCCCATCAAACACTCCCGGGACAGGTACAGCACGGGGTTAGATACAGAGTAAAGCTCCCTCTGCACTGTCCCCCATCAAACACTCCCAGGACAGGTACAGCACGGGGTTAGATACAGAGTAAAGCTCCCTCTACACTGTCCCCATCAAACACTCCCGGGACAGGTACAGCACGGGGTGAGATACAGAGTAAAGCTCCCTCTACACTGTCCCCATCAAACACTCCCGGGACAGGTACAGCACGGGGTTAGATACAGAGTAAAGCACCCTCTACACTGTCCCCCATCAAACACTCCCAGGACAGGTACAGCACGGGGTTAGATACAGAGTAAAGCTCTCTCTGCACTGTCCCCATCAAACACTCCCAGGACAGGTACAGCACGGGGTTAGATACAGAGTAAAGCTCTCTCTGCACTGTCCCCATCAAACACTCCCGGGACAGGTACAGCACGGGGTTAGATACAGAGTAAAGCTCCCTCTACACTGTCCCCATCAAACACTCCCAGGACAGGTCCAGCACAGGGTTAGATACAGAGTAAAGCTCCCTCTACACTGTCCCCCATCAAACACTCCCTGGACAGGTACAGCACAGGGTTAGATACAGAGTAAAGCTCCCTCTACACTGTCCCCCATCAAACACTCCCAGGACAGGTACAGTACAGGGTTAGATACAGAGTAAAGCTCCCTCTACACTGTCTCCCATCAAACACTCCCAGGACAGGTACAGCACAGGGTTAGATACAGAGTAAAGCTCCCTCTACACTATCCCCATCAAACACTCCCAGGACAGATACAGCACGGCGTTAGATACAGAGTAAAGCTCCCTCTACACTGTCCCCATCAAACACTCCCAGGACAGGTACAGCACGGGGTTAGATACAGAGTAAAGCTCCCTCTACACTGTCCCCCATCAAACACTCCCAGGACAGGTACAGCACGGAGTTAGATACAGAGTAAAGCTCTCTCTACACTGTCCCCATCAAACACTCCCAGGACAGGTACAGCACGGGGTTAGATACAGAATAAAGCTCCCTCTACACTGTCCCCATCAAACACTCCCAGGACAGGTACAGCACGGGGTTAGATACAGAGTAAAGCTCCCTCTACACTGTCCCCATCAAACACTCCCAGGACAGGTACAGCACGGGGTTAGATACAGAGTAAAGCTCCCTCTACACTGTCCCCATCAAACACTCCCAGGACAGGTACAGCACGGGGTTAGATACAGAGTAAAGCTCCCTCTACACTGCCCCCCATCAAACACTCCCAGGACAGGTACAGCCCGGGGTTAGATACAGAGTAAAGCTCCCTCTACACTGTCCCCCATCAAACACTCCCAGGACAGGTACAGCACGGGGTTAGATACAGAGTAAAGCTCCCTCTACACTGTCCCCATCAAACACTCCCAGGACAGGTACAGCACGGGGTTAGATACAGAGTAAAGCTCCCTCTACACTGTCCCCCCATCAAACACTCCCAGGACAGGTACAGCACGGGGTTAGATACAGAGTAAAGCTCCCTCTACACTGTCCCCCCATCAAACACTCCCAGGATAGGTACAGCACGGGGTTAGATACAGAGTAAAGCTCCCTCGACACTGTCCCCCATCAAACACTCCCAGGACAGGTACAGCACAGGGTTAGATACAGAGTAAAGCTCCCTCTACACTGTCTCCCATCAAACACTCCCAGGACAGGTACAGCACAGGGTTAGATACAGAGTAAAGCTCCCTCTACACTGTCCCCCATCAAACACTCCCAGGACAGGTACAGCACGGGGTTAGATACAGAGCAAAGCTCCCTCTACGCTGTCCCCATCAAACACTCCCAGGACAGGTACAGCACGGGGTTAGATACAGAGTAAAGCTCCCTCTACACTGTCCCCCATCAAACACTCCCAGGACAGGTACAGCACGGGGTTAGATACAGAGTAAAGCTCCCTCTACACTGTCCCCATCAAACACTCCCAGGACAGGTACAGCACGGGGTTCGATACAGAGTAAAGCTCCCTCTACACTGTCCCCATCAAACACTCCCAGGACAGGTACAGCACGGGGTTAGATACAGAGTAAAGCTCCCTCTACACTGTCCCCCATCAAACACTCCCAGGACAGGTACAGCACGGGGTTAGATACAGAGTAAAGCTCCCTCTACACTGTCCCCATCAAACACTCCCAGGACAGGTACAGCACGGGGTTAGATACAGAGTAAAGCTCCCTCCACACTGTCCCCATCAAACACTCCCAGGACAGGTACAGCACGGGGTTAGATACAGAGTAAAGCTCCCTCTACACTGTCCCCCCATCAAACACTCCCAGGACAGGTACAGCACGGGGTTAGATACAGAGTAAAGCTCCCTCCTGTCGGTGAAACTTACCAAGAACTCTAATTTCGTAGGAGGCCCTAACTTTTTGACTTTGGAAGGTAACTAGACATTCCCAGACTCCTCGGTCCTCTGGCTCCAGTCTGTCGATGTACAGCATCCTCCCCTCGTCCCCCGTTCGAACCCGTTCCCCGCCGGGTCCCGGGCTCTCCCCTCCTCTGTGCCAGGAGAAACGCGCCCCCTGCAGTGCCTCCGAGACCTCGCAGCGGAGATGGAGCTCGCTGCCCTCGAATGGGTGTCCCCTTGTGTCCGGGGTCACTGTTAATAATGGTGGAGGGAGGGGGGCGGGCAGAGAGAGAGAAGAGCAATTAGAACATAGAAACGAGAAGCAGGAGGAGACCGTTCAGCCCTTCCAGCCTGCTCCACCATTCATTATGAATTCGCGGCTGAGGATCAAATTCAGTATCCGAATTCGCTCTTCCCCCGCCACATCTCTCGATCCCTTTAGCCCCAGGAGCGATATCTAATTTCTTCTTGAAATCACACAATGTTTTGGCCTCAACTACTTTCTGTGGGAGTGAATGCCACCACTCTCTGGGTGAATAAATTTCTCCTCACCTCCGTCCTAAAAGGTTTACCCATTATGCTCAAACTATGACCCCCCCCCCGCCCCCCATCCCGCTAGTTCCGAAGACCAGAGTCTAAAGTCTTCCGAGAATCATAGAATCCCGACAGTGCAGAAGAAGGCCATTTGGTCCATCGAGTCTGCACCAACAACAGTCCTACCCAGGTCCTATCCCCGTGACGCCATGCATTTACCCTAGCTAGTCTCCCTGACACTAAGGGACAATTTAGCATGGCCAATCCACCTAACCCGCACATCTTTGGACACTAAGGAGCAATTTAGCACGGCCAATCCACCTAACCCGCACATCTTTGGACACTAAGGAGCAATTTAGCATGGCCAATCCACCTAACCTACACATCTTTGGACACTAAGGGACAATTTAGCATGGCCAATCCACCTAGCCTGCACACCTTTGGACACTAAGGGGCAATTTAGCATGGCCAATCCACCTAACCTGCACACCTTTGGACACTAAGGGGCAACTTTGCATGGCCAATCCACCTAATCTACACATCTTTGGACACTAAGGGCAATTTAGCATGGTCAATCCACCTAATCTATACATCTTTGGACACTAAGGGACAATTTAGCACGGCCAATCCACCTAACCCGCACATCTTTGGACACTAAGGGGCAATTTCGCATGGCCAATCCACCTAACCTGCGCATCTTTGGACACTAAGGGGGCAATTTAGCATGGCCAATCCACCTAACCCGCACATCTTTGGACACTAAGGGGGCAATTTAGCATGGCCAATCCATCTAACCTACACATCGTTAAACACTAAGGGGGCAATTTAGCATGGCCAATCCACCTAACCCGCACATCTTTGGACACTAAGGGACAATTTAGCATGGCCAATCCACCTAACCCGCACATCTTTGGACACTAATGGACAATTTAGCATGGCCAATCCACCTAATTTGCACATCTTTGGACACTAAGGGACAATTTAGCATGGCTAATCCACCAAACCTGCACATCTTTGGACACTAAGGGGCAATTTAGCAGAGCTAATCCACCAAACCTGCACATCTTTGGACACTAAGGGGCAATTTAGCATGGCCAATCCACCTAACCTGCACATCTTTGGACACTAAGGGGACAATTTAGCATGGCCAATTCACCTAACCTGCACATCCTTGGACACTAAAGGGGCAATTTAGCATGGCCAATCCACCTAACCTGCACACCTTTGGACACTAAAGGGGCAATTTAGCATGGCCAATCCACCCAACCTGCACATCTTTGGACACTAAGGGGCAATTTAGCATGGCCAATCCACCTAACCTGCACATCTTTGGACACTAAGGGGCAATTTAGCATGGCCAATCCACCTAACCTACACATCTTTGGACACTAAAGGGGCAATTTAGCATGGCCAATCCACCTAACCTGCACATCTTTGGACACTAAAGCGGCAATTTAGCATGGCCAATCCACCTAACCTGCACATCTTTGGACACTAAGGGGCAATTTAGCATGGCCAATCCACCTAACCAACACATCTTTGGACACTAAAGGGGCAATTTAGCATGGCCAATCCACCTAACCTGCACATCTTTGGACACTAAGGGACAATTTAGCATGGCCAATCCACCTAACCTGCACATCTTTGGACATTAAGGGGCAATTTAGCATGGCCAATCCACCTAACCTACACATCTTTGGACACTAAGGGGAAATTTAGCATGGCCAATCCACCTAACCTGCACATCTTTGGACACTGAAGGGGCAATTTAGCATGGCCAATCCACCTCACCTGCACATCTTTGGACACTAAGGGGCAATTTAGCATGGCCAATCCACCTAACCTACACATCTTTGGACACTAAGGGGCAATTTAGCATGGCCAATCCACCTAACCTGCACATCTTTGGACACTAAAGGGGCAATTTAGCATGGCCAATCCACCTAATCTATACATCTTTGGACACTAAGGGGCAATTTAGCATGGCCAATCCACCTAACCTACACATCTTTGGACACTAAGGGGCAATTTAGCATGGCCAATCCACCTAACTTGCACATCTTTGGACACTAAAGGGGCAATTTAGCACGGCCAATCCACCTAACCTGCACATCTTTGGACACTAAGGGGCAATTTAGCATGGCCAATCCACCTAACTTGCACATCTTTGGACACTAAAGTGGCAATTTAGCACAGCCAATCCACCTAACCTGCACATCTTTGGACACTAAGGGGCAATTTAGCACGGCCAATCCACCTAACCTGCACATCTTTGGACACTAAGGGGCAATTTAGCATGGCCAATCCACCTAACCTGCACATCTTTGGACACTAAGGGGCAATTTAGCATGGCCAATCCACCTAATCTATACATCTTTGGACACTAAGGGGCAATTTAGCATGGCCAATCCACCTAACCTACACATCTTTGGACACTAAGGGGCAATTTAGCATGGCCAATCCACCTAACCTGCACATCTTTGGACACTAAGGGACAATTTAGCATGGCCAATCCACCTAACCTACACATCTTTGGACACTAAGGGGCAATTTAGCATGGCCAATCCACCTAACCTGCACATCTTTGGACACTAAGGGACAATTTAGCATGGCCAATCCACCCTAACCTACACATCTTTGGACACTAAGGGGCAATTTAGCATGGCCAATCCCCCTAACCTGCACATCTTTGGACACTAAGGGGCAATTTATCATGGCCAATCCACCTAACCTACACATCTTTGGACACTAAGGGGCAATTTAGCATGGCCAATCCACCTAACCTGCACATCTTTGGACACTAAGGGGCAATTTAGCATGGCCAATCCACCTAACCTGCACATCTTTGGACACTGAAGGGGCAATTTAGCATGGCCAATCCACCTCACCTGCACATCTTTGGACACTAAGGGGCAATTTAGCATGGCCAATCCACCTAACCTACACATCTTTGGACACAAAGGGGCAATTTAGCATGGCCAATCCACCTAACCTGCACATCTTTGGACACTAAAGGGGCAATTTAGCATGGCCAATCCACCTAATCTATACATCTTTGGACACTAAGGGGCAATTTAGCATGGCCAATCCACCTAACCTACACATCTTTGGACACTAAGGGGCAATTTAGCATGGCCAATCCACCTAACTTGCACATCTTTGGACACTAAAGGGGCAATTTAGCATGGCCAATCCACCCTAACCTACACATCTTTGGACACTAAGGGGCAATTTAGCATGGCCAATCCACCTAACCTGCACATCTTTGGACACTAAAGGGGCAATTTAGCATGGCCAATCCACCCTAACCTACACATCTTTGGACACTAAAGGGGCAATTTAGCATGGCCAATCCACCTAACCTACACATCTTTGGACACTAAGGGGGCAATTTAGCATGGCCAATCCACCTAACCTGCACATCTTTGGACACTAAGGGACAATTTAGCATGGCCAATCCACCTAACCTGCACATCTTTGGACACTAAGGGACAATTTAGCATGGCCAATCCACCCTAACCTACACATCTTTGGACACTAAGGGGCAATTTAGCATGGCCAATCCACCTAACCTACACATCTTTGGACACTAAGGGACAATTTAGCACGGCCAATCCACCTAACCTGCACATCTTTGGACACTAAGGGGCAATTTAGCATGGCCAATCCACCTAACCTGCACATCTTTGGACACTAAAGGGGCAATTTAGCATGGCCAATCCACCTAACCTACACATCTTTGGACACTAGGACAATTTAGCATGGCCAATCCACCCTAACCTACACATCTTTGGACACTAAAGGGGCAATTTAGCACGGCCAATCCACCTAACCTGCACATCTTTGGACACTAAAGGGGCAATTTAGCACGGCCAGTGCACCCTAACCAGCACATCTTAGGACTGTGGGAGGAAACCGGAGCACCCGGAGGAAGCCCGCGCAGACACGGCACAGACAGTGACCCAAGCCGGGAATCGAACCCCGTTCCCTGTGAGGCAGCAGTGCGAACCAACGTGCCACTGCACCCTGTCCGGGGTGTGTGGGGGTTCTTGATTATGCCGGCTGCTTTTCCGAGGCAGCGGGAAGTGTAGGCGGAGTTGATGGATATTAGGGCTGAGTGGGAGGTGGAAAGAGAGATAGTCAGGTGCTGTAGCATCTGATGCATAGTGAGTGGGAGTTCGAATGTGTCACCCTAACCCTTGACGGACTAAGTGTGATAGAGGAGTGGGGGTACAGGGGACAGGGACATCCACGCAGAACTTTGCATTCCAGTTCCCAACCCCACCAGCCAGAAAGCACTCGTCCCCCTCAAATCACGGGTCAGTGCTGAGGGAGCGCCGCACTGCGGGAGGGTCGGTGCTGAGGGAGCGCCGCACTGCGGGAGGGTCAGTGCTGAGGGAGCGCCGCACTGCGGGAGGGTCAGTGCTGAGGGAGCGCCGCACTGTGGGAGGGTCAGTGCAGAGGGAGCGCCGCACTGTGGGAGGGTCGGTGCTGAGGGAGCGCCGCACTGTGGGAGGGTCGGTGCTGAGGGAGCGCCGCACTGTGTGGGAGGGTCAGTGCTGAGGGAGCGCCGCACTGTGGGAGGGTCAGTGCTGAGGGAGCGCCGCACTGTGTGGGAGGGTCAGTGCTGAGGGAGCGCCGCACTGCGGGAGGGTCAGTGCTGAGGGAGCGCCGCACTGTGGGAGGGTCGGAGCTGAGGGAGCGCCGCACTGTGTGGGAGGGTCAGTGCTGAGGGAGCGCCGCACTGTGGGAGGGTCAGTGCTGAGGGAGCGTCGCACTGTGGGAGGGTCGGTGCTGAGGGAGCGCCGCACTGTGGGAGGGTCAGTGCTGAGGGAGCGCCGCACTGTGTGGGAGGGTCAGTGCTGAGGGAGCGCCGCACTGTGGGAGGGTCAGTGCTGAGGGAGCGCCGCACTGTGGGAGGGTCAGTGCTGAGGGAGTGCCGCACTGTGGGAGGGTCAGTGCTGAGGGAGCGCCGCACTGTGGGAGGGTCGGTGCTGAGGGAGCGCCGCACTGTGGGAGGGTCAGTGCTGAGGGAGCGCCGCACTGCGGGAGGGTCAGTGCTGAGGGAGTGCCGCACTGTGGGAGGGTCAGTGCTGAGGGAGCGCCGCACTGTGGGAGGGTCGGTGCTGAGGGAGCGCCGCACTGTGGGAGGGTCGGTGCTGAGGGAGCGCCGCACTGTGGGAGGGTCAGTGCTGAGGGAGCGCCGCACTGTGGGAGGGTCGGTGCTGAGGGAGAGCCGCACTGTGGGAGGGTCAGTGCTGAGGGAGCGCCGCACTGTGGGAGGGTCGGTGCTGAGGGAGCGCCGCACTGTGGGAGGGTCAGTGCTGAGGGAGCGCCGCACTGTGGGAGGGTCAGTGCTGAGGGAGCGCCGCACTGTGGGAGGGTCAGTGCTGAGGGAGCGCCGCACTGTGGGAGGGTCAGTGCTGAGGGAGCGCCGCACTGTGGGAGGGTCAGTGCTGAGGGAGCGCCGCACTGTGGGAGGGTCAGTGCTGAGGGAGCGCCGCACTGTGTGGGAGGATCAGTGCTGAGGGAGCGCCGCACTGTGGGAGGGTCGGTGCTGAGGGAGCGCCGCACTGTGTGGGAGGGTCAGTGCTGAGGGAGCGCCGCACTGTGGGAGGGTCAGTGCTGAGGGAGCGCCGCACTGTGGGAGGGTCGGTGCTGAGGGAGCGCCGCACTGTCGGGGGATGATACAGCGGGTTCCGTCTTCCTACCTTGCACCACCACGAGTCTGACTTCCCTCTCAAGGGTCCGATCGCCGTGAAGCACGGAACACCGGTACAGACCCGCGTCTCCGAGGCGCACCCTCCGCACCTCAAGGGAATATTCCCCCGTGTCCACCTTCCTTCCTTTCACGTGGGCCCGCTGGCTGACCCCTCCGAGGCCATGTTTGACCACGCCATCGTTACCCAGCATGATCAAGGGACCCTCGCCCCCTCCCGGCCTCACCAGCGTCCAACGCAGGGCCAACTTGCGGTACTGTCCCCTGCGCGCGCTCTGAGCCCCGTCCACACAGGGGAGTGTGGTTGTACGCCCCGCGGGAGCCACTACCCTCTGTTCCTTGAGGGCATCGCAGGCTGTAGACAGAGAGAGACAGGCAGGCGTTAGTGGGATCTTTCTGAACTCCTCCCTCCCCTACACCCCCTCCCTATCTCTGTAACCTCCTCCCTCCCCATACACCCCCTCCCTATCTCTGTAACCTCCTCCCTCCCCATACACCCCCTCCCTATCTCTGTAACCTCCTCCCTCCCCTACACCCCCTCCCTATCTCTGTAACCTCCTCCCTCCCCATACACCCCCTCCCTATCTCTGTAACCTCCTCCAGCCCCATACACCCCCTCCCTATCTCTGTAACCTCCTCCCTCCCCTACACCCCCCTCCCTATCTCTGTAACCTCCTCCCTCCCCCTACACCCCCTCCCTATCTCTGTAACCTCCTCCCTCCCCTGCACCCCCTCCCTATCTCTGTAACCTCCTCCCTCCCCTGCACCCCCTCCCTATCTCTGTAACCTCCTCCCTCCCCACACACCCCCTCCCTATCTCTGTAACCTCCTCCAGCCCCCTACACCCCCTCCCTATCTCTGTAACCTCCTCCCTCCCCTACACCCCCTCCCTATCTCTGTAACCTCCTCCCTCCCCTACACCCCCCTCCCTATCTCTGTAACCTCCTCCCTCCCCTACACCCCCTCCCTATCTCTGTAACCTCTTCCCTCCCCATACACCCCCTCCCTATCTCTGTAACCTCCTCCAGCCCCCTACACCCCCTCCCTATCTCTGTAACCTCCTCCCTCCCCATACACCCCCTCCCTATCTCTGTAACCTCCTCCCTCCCCCTACACCCCCTCCCTATCTCTGTAACCTCCTCCCTCCCCTGCACCCCCTCCCTATCTCTGTAACCTCCTCCCTCCCCTGCACCCCCTCCCTATCTCTGTAACCTCCTCCAGCCCCTACACCCCTCCCTATCTCTGTAACATCCTCCAACGCCTACACCCCTCCCTATCTCTGTAACCTCCTCCAGCCCCTACACCCCTCCCTATC